>NW_028252544.1:0-59356 GCF_964263255.1 Lissotriton vulgaris | reverse complement strand
ACATTACACGCACTCTCGCCCTCCTGAGGCGGAAGCCGGGAGGTCCTCTATCTATCCCTTGATTTTAACTGCCGTTTTTTACTTGCACAGTACTTGTTGGAACTTTGTTTGAACACCTGAGTAAAAGGTGTGCTCAGACCCTCTGACACCCCCTGCGCTTAGTAGCGCTTTAGATTAATTTTTTCTCACCCCCTCCCTGCAGCTCCGGTCCTGCTCTCGGCTGAGTGTTGACGCCGAGGGCAGGGAGCCGGTTTTGGCGGCCATCTTGGGTCGGGTTGGGCTGGTGACGCGGCGGACAGCGCTACAAAAGGCGCCTGAGGCGAGGAGCTGGTAATTTCTGACATTACACGCACTCTCCCCCTCCTGAGGCGGAAGCCGGGAGGTCCTCTATCTATCCCTTGATTTTAACTGCCGTTTTTTACTTGCACAGTACTTGTTGGAACTTTGTTTGAACACCTGAGTAAAAGGTGTGCTCAGACCCTTTGACACCCCCTGCGCTTAGTAGCGCTTTAGATTCATTCTTTCTCACCCCCTCCCTGCAGCTCCGGTCCTGCTCTCGGCTGAGTGTTGACGCCGAGGGCAGGGAGCCGGTTTTGGCGGCCATCTTGGGTCGGGTTGGGCTGGTGACGCAGCGGACAGCGCTACAAAAGGCGCCTGAGGCGAGGAGCTGGTAATTTCTGACATTACACGCACTCTCCCCCTCCTGAGGCGGAAGCCGGGAGGTCCTCTATCTATCCCTTGATTTTAACTGCCGTTTTTTACTTGCACAGTACTTGTTGGAACTTTGTTTGAACACCTGAGTAAAAGGTGTGCTCAGACCCTCTGACACCCCCTGCGCTTAGTAGCGCTTTAGATTCATTCTTTCTCACCCCCTCCCTGCAGCTCCGGTCCTGCTCTCGGCTGAGTGTTGACGCCGAGGGCAGGGAGCCGGTTTTGGCGGCCATCTTGGGTCGGGTTGGGCTGGTGACGCGGCGGACAGCGCTACAAAAACAGTCAGTGATGGCTCCGCGCAGCGGACGCGATCAGCGGACGCGATCAGCGGACGCGCCGGACCTGCGCCGGAGTCGTGCCAGAGTCCTGCCCGTCTGCGCCCGTCCGCGCACGACCGGGCTTAGGGCTTAGGGACTCTGGCACACGCACCTGCTATACCTCAGCGGATCTCCTAGCACTGAATACTGACAGGTATACTTTATCTCCTATTACATGTGCCACTCTTAAGGAAAATAACATCTTGCACATTCCTAGCTGTAAGAACTTTAGTCTTCCACCCCCCCTAAAGCTAGCTACCCTTAATACCAGGTCATTGCAGAAACACCACCTGGAAATTTTCACCCTTCTACAGGACGAGACTATCGATATCCTGACACTCACCGAAACCTGGTTGAGTGATGCCTCTTCCCCGGATATCATCGCCGCCCTTCCTAGCGGGTATGATATGATCTGGCATAATCGACCAGAGGGAGCCCGAGGTGGGGGTGTAGCAACGATCTTTAAAAGGCAGCTTACGGTAACCAAAATCTTATCGGAGACCATAAATACCGTTGACCTATTAGGGATAAAAATTACTATGAACAACTCCTGTCTTACTATCTTAACAGTGTATTGCCCACCCCAAAGTACCTCAATGTTCAACGATCTCTTTTTTCCTATAATATCAGACTTATGCACACGTTACAAAAACATCCTGGTAACTGGTGACTTTAATGTCCACTGGGATAAAAGTGATCAAGATCCGCTAGTCCAGAAATTACAGACCACTATGACCGCTCTTGGACTGGCACAACTTGTGGAAGCTCCAACCCACATAAAAGGCCATACTTTAGATCTCATCTGGTCTTCTATGCCAAAGGCGGTCATTACAAGCATTACACCCTGTATCTGGTCGGATCACCACCTAATCCTGTACGACATACCGCAAAACAATTTCCAGACTAAACTCCCTTTAAAAACTAAAAAAGTGCGCCAATGGAAAAAAGTGAATTCCGATACCCTGGCCAAAATCCTGCCCAAATACAAACAGAATCCCATAATCTCTCCAGATGGTACTGACCTTGACTCAAAGTATGATGCGATAATAACTACCCTCAGGCAATCAATTGATGAGTTAGCCCCCGAAAAGACACAAAAAGTAAAGGGTGCTGAGAAAGGAGCCCCTTGGTTCACCCAAAGTCTACGCGAACAAAAAAGAAAGCTCCGCTATCTCGAAAGATGTTGGAGGAAATCCAAAAAGGATACCGATAGGAAATCATATAGAATATCGTTTCAAATATATAAAAAGCTTATTGTTTCAGCTAAGAAGGATTATTACGAGACACGCATAAATAACGCTACAAACATCCAGAGAGAAACCTTCCAAATCCTGAAAGAGCTAAGTAAGAAGGAGGAAAAGGCAGACATATTGATCGACTGTGATACCTTTCAAGGATATTTCCTTGAAAAAGTAGCGACCATCTTGTCTGATATCAAGAAGGACAATCCAGTCTCACACACCGAACAACTGCCTCCTTTAAACTCCTCAATCCCTATCTTTACCAGATTCCCCGAAATCGACCCTACCACCCTGAGACAACTTGTAGCATCCACCAAGTCAGGCTCCCCCGCTGATCCCTGCCCACCCGACATCCTTCGACTAGCAATTCCGATTCTAGAGGATCAGATCTTAGACCTCCTAAACACCTCACTAGCTACTGGATCATTACCTACTTCCTTTAAAGAGGCACGCGTCAGACCCCTGATAAAAAAGCCTGGGGCATATCCAACCAGCCTGAAGAATTACAGGCCAAACTCTCAGCTGCCATTTCTGTCAAAAGTACTAGAACAGCACGTGCTAAAATCCCTGTCATCCCTCCTGGAATCTCACCACCTTCTCCAGGAGCGGCAAGCTGGTTTTCGTGCCCACCATAGCACAGAACTAGTAATGCTGTCTGTACTAGATGAGCTCAGATGCATGGCTGACAGTAAAAAGCCAAGCGCCCTGATATTACTAGATCTTTCAGCGGCGTTTGATACTGTCAGCCATGCACTGCTCCTGGGTAGATTGGCTAGGTTCGGGATAGGAGAGCAAGCCCTCAAATGGTTAACAGCCTTCTTATCAGGGAGGACGCAGAGGATCCAGCTAGCAGATCAGGTCTCCGATGTGGGTACCTTAGCCTGTGGAGTCCCGCAGGGTTCTGCGCTCTCTCCACTCTTATTTAATCTTTATTTACAGCCATTGATAGAGTCCCTGGCAAACATGAACTGTAAAGTTTTTAACTATGCCGATGATACTCAGCTGCTGCTGAGTATCGACAACACACCATCGGCTCAGTCCAAGGCCCAAGACATATTACGTTTTACAGTAAACTGGATGTCGTCCAATTTATTGAAAATCAATCCAGATAAAACGGAAGTTCTCGTAGTTTCAACCTCCACCTCCCCCTGGAATGATTTGTTTTGGCCACAAGAACTTGGACCTACTCCAAAACCGTGCCCTAGTGTTAAGAGCCTCGGTATGAAAATCGATCAGGAACTCTCGATGGCTAACCAAGTGTCCACTGTAGTTGGTTCTTGTACCAATTTGATCAGGCAACTGCGTAAGCTCGTCCCCCTACTCTCAAGGAATATGCTTCGAACCATTGTTTCAGCCACAATAGTGTCTAGAATTGACTACGGCAATGTGTTATACCTTGGCCTCCCAAAAAATTCCATCAACCGTCTTCAGGTCATTCTGAATGACGCAGCGCGTTTGATATTCGGAGTGCCGAGGCGGACTCATGCCTCCCCTTTGCTTTATAGCCTACATTGGCTGCCTATAGTACAAAGAGTCGAATTCCAGAGTATGTGCATCTGCCACAAAGCAATCCACGGACAGGCGCCAGCCTATATAAAAGATAGGCTTGAAATATATGAACCTAAGCGCGCCCTGCGATCGTCCGGCTCTTTTTTGCTATCCTGCCCACGCTTTAAGCTGGCAACAAAAGGAGGCAGATCCTTTTCAGTTCAGGCTCCTATCATCTGGAATAAGCTACCGGAGGCGCTTCGCAGAGAATCCATCCTTCTCCACTTTAGGAAGTCCCTGAAGACTTTACTCTTCAAAGACGCATTTACATTTCAGTAGTCGGTTACTAGCTTCAGACACTTCTATACTCTCATCTTGTTTCTTGTTGCTGTACTTGGTCAGTAGCGCTTTGAGACCTGTCGGTGAGTTGGCGCGATACAAAACCCAGTTACAAATTACAAATTACAAATTACTACTGCCTATAAAATGATTATGTATATGGCCAGTCCGAAGTTACATTATTGAATTTCCTGGATTGTGGCTGTTCCCAAAATTTCCCAGGCATCCCATTCATGAATGCCGATTATTGGAGTGGAGTTTACTAATGTGCAATATTAGGTCATCATAAGGTAATAGTGCACTCGAGCAAATAGTGTCACAAGTGCACAGTTAACTTTTTAGGTCGAGCCTATCAATTTTGTGGGCTTCCCAAGTACTCAGAACTTGTATTTGTATATCAAGCTGTATGACAGGCTCAACGATCCTGTGTGATTTCCTAACTTATCAACTATAAAATGTAGCACGGACATACCTCGCTTTATAGATTTTCATTAATGATAGCACAGAAGGCAATGAGTGCCATTTCCAATCTGATAGAGATAATTTACTCTTTCGAAAGGTAACTATGCATGTATTGTTTAATTAATAAAGGATAACCTATTTATAAACACAATAGGATGTGCCACACAAAGGAACTGATGCACATGAAGATTAAGGGGCATATGTAAAAGCCCTTATCACCACGGGAATGTCACTTTGACCGACGTTGTGCTGGCCATAGCGGCTGCGCCTTATTTACTTAATGTGGCTTAACGCTGCCTTGTACATAAGGCCCCCTTTCACACTATGCTTAGCTGAAAGGAGTGGGCAGTGAGTGTTGCGGTGGGCGTTCCACCGCAACACCAATTAATTTTAACGCTGCCCTCTATGTACCAGGGTGGCGTACATAGAAGGCAGCGCCAAAATTAAAACCAGGTAAATCATGGTCTTAAGTTGGCGAAACGAGGAGAAATGCATTATTTCTCCTCATTTTTGCTTTTACCATGTGTGCTGCCTTGTGCAGCACACATGGAAAAAGCAAAATGCCATGGTTTATTTATGTACAGGAAGATGTTCCTTCCTGTACATAAACAAGCTTTTTTTTAAAAAAAAATGCAATTTTGGGACTTTCATGTGTGCTGCATGAAGCAGCAAACATAAAAGTGACAGAATGGCATTTTAGGATTGTCTGGGTGCTTGAAGGACAACTTCCTACACATACACAATCCTCCCCTGCACGCAGACACCCTTGCACTATGGTGCATGGTGCAAGGGTGCTAGCGTTGGAACCTAGGGGTCGATTAGGATGGTGGACGGAAACGTGTTCCGTCCGCCATGATCGCGGGAAAAATACTCCCGACCGCTCAGCGGATAATCCGCGGTAGCATTTAGGATATAACTGACAGCAAACACCGACCGCGGCGGACGGATCACATCAAACACCGACCGCAGCGGACGGATCACATGAAAGACCGCCACAGGCGGACGGTACAACACAAATTCCCTCCACCGCGGACGCAAACACTGCGGAAACAGGGCCAACCGCCGCACGACCTGCGGAGGGTCTGGCCGCACGATTAGGATAACCCCGCAATCCCCACGGAACTCATCAGCTCCCACGACCGTTGCGGAATCATCGGAAAACGGAGGATGACTGCGGAAGGACCAAACGAACATCACCCCTGCCGTCAAACCGGTTCTAAAATGGCAGACGGAAGTAAATAGAAAACACACAAAACAGGACACCCACCCACCTGAAACACCCACCACCAACAACTACACGCCCCAAGCCCCCCCCACAAACAAGAGCACCCGAGTCACCATACCCACAGAACACCTGACTGCCAACAACCATTGGGAACCTAGTCCAGCAGACCACCTTGGCAACCAAAACAAACATGTGGAACAGGATAGTGACCAGAGTGTATGCTTTAGGGACGGTGCCACGCACCAAACACGAGATCCAGAGGCGGTGGCACGACCTCAAGGCAAGGGTGAAAGGCATCAGGGCCAAGAACCACCTGCAGGCACACCAGACTGGCAGTGGCACTCCGCCGGAGCCCATACAATTTGCCGAATGGGAGGAGAAGGTGCTGGGCAAACTGCACCCTGAGAGCCTGGAAGGAATAGAAGAGGGACTTGAGGCTGGAAAATACAAACCAATGACCACTATCACCCAGCTCTACAACTCCCAATTGGCCCCCACGTCTACAGGGAGGGTGGGGGTGGGGGGGATTGGTCCAGCACTACAACTCCCAACAGGCCCCCATGTTCACAGGGAGGGTGGTGGGGGGGGTTGGTCCAGCACTACAACTCCCAACAGGCCCCCATGTTCACAGGGAGGGTGGGGGTCCAGCTCTACAACTCCCAACAGGCCCCCATGTTCACAGGGAGGGTGGTGGGGGGGGGGGTTGGTCCAGCACTACAACTCCCAACAGGCCCCCATGTTCACAGGGAAGGTCGGGGAGGGTGGGGTGTAGGTCCAGCACTACAACTCCCAACAGGCCCCCATTTTCACAGGGAGGGTGGGGGAGGGTGTGGGTCCAGAGCTACAACTCCCAACAGGCCCCCATGTTCAAAGGGAGTGTGGTGGTGGGTGGGGGGTAGGTCCAGCACTACAACTCCCAACAGGCCCCCATGTTCACAGGGAGGGTGGGGGAGGGTGGGGGGGGGGGTAGGTCCAGCACTACAACTCCCAACAGGCCCCCATGTTCACAGGGAGGGTGGGGGAGGGTGTGGGTCCAGCACTACAACTCCCAACAGGCCCCCATGTTCACAGAGAGGTTGGGGGAGGGTGGGGGGGTCGGTCCAGCACTACAACTCCCAACAGGCCCCCATGTTCACATGGAGGGTGGGGAGGGTGTGGGTCCAGCACTACAACTCCCAACAGGCCCCCATGTTCACAGGGAGGGTGGGGGGGGTGTGGGTCCAGCACTAAAACTCCCAACAGGCCCCCATGTTCACAGGGAGGGTGGGAGAGGATGTGGGTCCAGCACTACAACTCCCAACAGGCCCCCATGTTTACAGGGAGGGTGGGGGAGGGTAGGGGGGGTAGGTCCAGCACTACAACTCCCAACAGGCCCCCATGTTCACAGGGAGGGTGGGGGAGGGTGGGGCGGTAGGTCCAGCACTACAACTCCAAACAGGCCCCCATGTTCACAGGGAAGGTGGGGGAGGGTGTGAGTACAGCACTACAGCTCCCAACAGGCCCCCATGTTCACAGGGAGGGTGGGAGAGGGTGGGGGGGTGTGGGTCCAGCACTACAACTCCCAACAGGCCCCCATGTTCACAGGGAGGGTGGGGGAGGGTGTGGGCCCAGCGCTACAACTCCCAACAGGCCCCCATGTTCACAGGGAGGGTGGAGGAGGGTTGGGGGGTAGGTCCAGCACTACAACTCCCAACAGGCCCCCATGTTCACAGGGAGGGTGGGAGACGGTGGGGTAGGTTGTGAGTCCAGCACTACAACTCCCAACAGGCCTGCATGTTCCAGGGAGGGTGGGGGAGGGTGGGGAAGGGTGGGGGGGGGGGGTGGGCCCAGCACTACAACTCCCAACAGGCCCCCATGTTCACAGGGAGGGTGGGGGAGGGTGTGGGTCCAGCACTACAACTCCCAACAGGCCCCCATGTTCACAGGGAGGGTGGGGGAGGGTGGGGAAGGGTGGGGGGGTGGGCCCAGCACTACAACTCCCAACAGGCCCCCACGTTCACAGGGATGGTGGGGGAGGGTGTGGGTCCAGCACTACAACTCCCAACATGCCCCCATGTTCACAGGGAGGGTGGGGAAGGGTGGGAGAGGGCGGGGGTTAGGTCCAGCACTACAACTCCCAACATGCCCCCATGTTCACAGGAAGGGTGGGGGGCGGTGGGGGAGGGTGTGAGTCCAGCACTACAACTCCCAACAGGCCCCCATGTTCACAGGGAGGGTGGGGGAGAATGGGGGGGTGGGCCCAGCACTACAACTCCCAACAGGCCCCCATGTTCACAGGGAAGGTGGGGGAGGGTGTGGGTCCAGCACTACAACTCCCAACAGGCCCTCATGTTCACAGGGAGGGTGGGGGAGGGTGTGGGTCCAGCACTACAATTCCCAACAGGCCCCCATGTCCCGTCCCAGAGCAAGATGGAGTCCGCCTACCATGTGCTGACCACTGCATCTCCCTCTTCAAACTCACATGTAGGTAGCCATCTTCACAGGAGCACCATCCAATAGCAGGACAGGCCCACACATATCCAAGTATTGTCTCCCCACCTCCACACCACCATAATGCCCAGTACTGTCTAACACACCAATTTGATGACACCAACAACCATGTCCTCATTCCCTACAAAATAGTAATTTTAAAAAAACCTGTCATGTCCACAGCATTGATTTCTATGTTCTTGTCCCTCCGGTGACCAAGACTTGACAGGGGAAACCAGCAGCTGCCAGCACCAGTCGTCCCCCTCACAGACTCTCAGGGGATGATCCCGTGGACACCTCGGATGCGCAGGATGATGCCGGCCCAACTACACTTTCAGGGCCATCAGGCTCACAGGACATCCCAGCCTCCACCACCTTCAACACTGGACCAACAGCAACTACTGCCACTGTGACCTGTGCACCACCACCACCACTCTTGCCAATGCCATCCTGCCTGACCCATTGGGCGATGATGGACTATCAACATCACAGGCTAGCAGGGAGAGTGGATGGGTGAGGACACAGGCGACGGCACAGGTCACAAACAGGAGTGCAGCTGCAAGGCGAGGCCGTGAACAACACCCAGCCCATCCTGGGACAGAGACACTGGCTGCCATCGCCAGAGTGGAAGCCTCCTACGAGCGGTCACAGGCACAGGCCGATCCTGCACACCAAGACTCCATAGACACCTGCCAGCTGTTGCGGTCCTTGGACACCCGATTGGGATAAATTGTTGACATCATGGGGCAGCAAACAGCTCTTTGGAGGGAGTGGTTATCCCGCACCACACCACCTCCCCCTCCCCCAAGTGGCCAGCGGGATAGGGCTCCAACACCACCTCCCCTTCCCCCAAGTGGCCAGCGGGACAGGACACCAACACCACCTCCCCCTCCCCCAAGTGGCCAGCGGGACAGGGCACCAACACCACCACCACCATCACCTGAGGCCACTGACAGGGAGGTTGTCCCAGAACAACCTACCCCCACAGCTAGCACTGCTCCGGCTCCAAGACGGAGGGGCCGTCCGAGGCTGGATCCAGCTCACAGAAGTGGCAATGCACCATCCACCCGCTCAAAGAGGGGCCGCCACTGACTTCACCCTTCCTTGAGCCTGGCATTCACTCTGCGAACTATCTTGCACCACAATGCCAAGCATTGGCATACGTCTGTTGGACTAGGTGTACATCACACATTGTGGTGTCCCCACGGTGTTTTCATCTGACATGACCTTCAACTCTTACTTCCCCACCAACACCTTTTTGTAAATATGCACAAACAGTAATCCACACCCTGTAAATAAACACCACGTAAACACTCAAAGCTGTGTGACCTCCATGTTTCAATAAAAGGGTTGTCTTAGTACTTGTCATTACCAGGTGCAGGTATCAATGTACTTGACAATCTTGTCTCTGGGAGTGACCTAGGGATAATGAGAGAACAACAAGCACAGGTCAGGAAACTGAATCACAACCATCACACCACACCATACAGCAATATCCCACAAACCACACTCATCACAAATTAGGCGGATCACAGGACACACATCAGGGAGCATTGGACGTACACCATCTCCCACATCCATTTGCAAACAGAACATACCAGAACAGGCACCATCCACACACCACATCCACACATCACCAGCGAACATACATCACACTTTGAACACCAGCACAAGAAGTAGTTACTCGCATTCAAGTAAAGTAGCGAGCAATGAGCTGACGCCTCTGGTCCACACCTTCTTTCTCCCCACTACCCTCATCACTGGACATGGGTGGTATGGGAGGCGGAGAAACCTGTTGGTATGCAGGGTCCATGATCAGTGCAATGTTATTGCGTAAGGCCAGGTTGTGGAGCATGCAGCAGGCAACCACGATTTTGCATACTTTGCTGGGTGAGTATGGCAGGGCCCCTCCGGTTTTATCAAGGCAGCGAAACCTAGACTTCAGCAGTCCAAACGTACGTTCCACCACCCGACGTGTCCTCCCATGGGCCTCATTGTAGCTCATTTCTCCTGGGGTAGTTGGATTCCGTAGGGGGCTCAGCAGCCACGGTCGGTTATGGTACGCAGAGTCGCCTAGGTGGGGGGATGACAGACACATACATCATTACCAGGATTGGTGGTAACAGCATGGCACACATACAACACAGTAGTCATCACAGCACACTCACCTACAAGCCACGCACATTCTTGACGCAAATTAGCCATCAGTTGGGGGACAATGCTGCTCCGCAGGATGTGGGAGTCATGTGCGGACCCTGGAAATCTTGCACACACATGGGAGATGATGTTGTCAGCCATGCACACCACTTGCTCATTTATAGAGTGGTAGTGCTTCCTGTTACGATAGACGGCTTCATGTGCCTGGGGTGGAATCAGACCTATATGTGTCCCATCAATGGCACCCACTAGGTGTGGGATCTGGGCCAGGGCATAGAAGTCACCCTTCACTGCAGCCAGCTCTGCCGGACGTGGCAAATGGATGTAATCATCCTTGTAAGACATCATGGCATCCAGCACATCCCGCAGTACCATGCTGAACATGGATTGGGACATCCCCCCGGCATGTCCAACTGTGTACTGGAAAGTGCCAGTTGCAAAGAAGTGAAGTGCCGCCATCACCTTTGCTGTGGGTGTAATTGCTCCTGGATATGGCCTTTGTGGCAGCAGATGAGGTGACATTTGGCCTACAAGGTCCTGCAAACTCCCTCTGTCCAGCCGGAATTTGCGGATTACCTCATCTACAATCATGTCCTCCAGTGTATGGTCGAAGCACATTTGGAGCCCTCCTGTGTGGGAGTAGATGGGAGCAGATGTCAATTGACCAACAATGCACATCTGGGCCACGCCATCACATCTTGACCAACACAATACAAATTATACATGTTGCAGACACTGATTGTATGTGTGACGTGACCAAAATATAAGGCACTACAGCTGACTACACACACAATGTACATCCACAAACAACATCCGGTGTGCAAAACTGTCGAATGTTACGTGCAGACATGTTGAAAGGACTGCCAACATAGCATGACTGATTGCCCAAGTGTGGAGAAGCGTCCCCACAGACCACGGGGTGAGGGCTGTGGGTGACTGCGGGGTGCAGGCAGTGTGTCAGCGGCCAGGGGCAACCATGCCAGGCTGATATCACTACACAGGGTGGTCAGCCACCGCCTGCACCAGGCGGTCACCCACCGCCTGCACCCGGCGGTGGGTGAGCGGCCAGGGGCAACCATACCAGGCTGATATCACTACACAGGGTGGTCACCCACCGCCTGCACCCGGCGGTCACCCACCGTCCGCACCTGGCGGTGGGTGAGTGGCCAGGCCCGGCGGTCAGCGGTGGGTGCTGTAATATGACTGTAAGAGGGGGTACCAACTGCCATTCCCACTTGCACATTCAAATGTATGTGTTAGCCTGCCCCGCCCCAGCGGAATGCGTGCTCCGCCATTGCGATGCCAGTGAGTGTTGAATTTCAAATGATGCACCATTGCGGTAGCGCGCACATGCGGTTGCCAGTGTGTGACCGTGACGGTCCTTGCACATGTAGCCAATGGAAACAGGTATCGCGGGGTGCGTAGGCGATTTTAAAAAATAGCGGAAGCCGTGCACCGCCACAGCAGGGCCAGTCATTGGCTCTTTTCGAAAGAGGCAGCCCGGGAAAACCAATTACTGCAGAAGTGTGCCACTGATATCAGCTCAGGGCCCTATAAATGTGTGAATTTCTGCAGCACACATCCACTGCTTCCAGCCACTGCTGCCTGCACCCATCACCTCTACCTGCTGCTGCTGACCAATCCACCAACTGCTGTCTGCACCCATCCCCTCTACCTGCTGCTGCTGGCCAATCCACCAACTGCTGCCTGCACCCATCACCTCGACCTGCTGCTGCTGACCAATCCACCAACTGCTGCCTGCACCCATCACCTCTACCTGCTGCTGCTGACCAATCCACCAACTACTGCCTGCACCCATCTCCTCAACCATCTGCTGCTGACCAATCCTCCAACTGCTGCTGTTGTGCCACAGTCCGGGACCCTGCCATGTCGAGAGTGCGAGAGATACGGTCTTGTCCCTTTACCGCAGCGGAGCTGGATGTCCTTGTGGACGGTGTGCTCCTCCACTATGACCGGCTCTACGGTGCCCCCGGACAGGTGGTAAGTGCAGTGGGGGACATGTTGGTGTGCATGAGGTAGTCACTGACTCCTGGCTTCTGCAATCTTGGCGGTGTGCTGTGGGACCTTCACATGTGCTGTACTGTGCATGGCTGCTGAAGGATATGTGTTGCTCCTATCTGTGTGAATGTCCAAATGTCCACTGACTTTCCCGTTTTGTCTCCCATCATGGTAGGTCAAGCTGCACCTTCGCAAGGCCATGTGGAGGACCATAGCATGTGATGTACGGGCAGTGGGCATGTGCAATAGGCGACACACACACTGCCACAAGCGCTGGGACTCAAACAACAAGCGGGGTTGCTGAACTGTTCCTGGTAAGAGAGGAGATTGGCTGTACCAAAGGTGTATATTAACACCCTTGGGCATCCATTAGGTTGGACATGTTTGCCTCACACACCCCGAGGGATGTCATGCTTCATCATCGGCGGTTGCTCCTCGTCGGGGAGGTGGTGCAATCCCCGACGGGCTCACCTCAAAGAGGGGCTCTTTGGCGGAGATCTTTTTGTCCAGCTGCCTGTTGATGTAGTGTGGGTATGTGGGCCAGGGCAATAGTATCCTAAAAATGGAAAGGTGAGGTTTAAAATATAGTAGAGGGTCCCGGAAAAAACTTTATTCTGGAGGTCCTCCTACTATTATTAAAAAAGGGTGTAGTTCAGTTTGTTGGGTCACGGAGAGTTACGTGCCGTGTTTCAAACTAGACTAATGTGATGGTCGGTCAACATGTTTCTCGCTTGGGGTTTTCCCGCGATTCTTCAGGACCTGGTGAAAGTGTGGGTGGGGGTTAAAAACAGGGACATGCTAGTGTCATGAACCTAGTGTGCTTTACCTCAGGGGAATCCTGTGCCTGAAGTATGGAGATACAAAAGAGAGACATTAATGCAGATATCGTAACAAATGTCAACAATCGTAACAGGTAACAGCCAATTACGCATCTCAGTGCAGTGAAGTGGAAGTGGTGTGTGCGGTGTCACACTTACGAACATGCCTGTGGTGTATGAAGAGTGTGTGGTGTAGTGAACACTCTTATACCTATGTCCGTGGTGATTAAAAACAGTGGTTAAAACTGTGGTTAAAAAACGCAACTGTTATCTCAGGGAGAGAACTCGAATCAGGAGAAGGCAATTACTGACGTGGTAAATATCAGACTCACCTAAAGGTCTTGGACTATTAGCCACCTGAGTTTATCGGCGGGCCGGTACAACAGAAGTTGCCTATAGTTCAGGCTAGGGAAGGAGAACTAAAGTTATGGAAGTTCTTAGTATCTTTCACTACCACAATTGGCAACTCGGGAGTGGTTAGATCTTACCTCAAGTTATCCGTGTCCGTGTTGAGTCACCTACCCATCACCGCCGAGCTCGAATAGGTAATGAACTAACGGGGCGTGGGCTATTTATAGGTAGACTCGTCATCAGGTAGCGTCAGGAGACGCCCTCTGTGCGGGTCACGTGGTAACCAAGTTAGTACCGGCCATGATGGAGTGGTGTACTCAGTGTTTGAACAGATGTGGGTTGATTCAGAGACAAGGGATTAGATGTTCACAGTGAATGCCAGGGAATGTCCTCATTCAGTCCTTGTCTATCTGTGGAGAGGCGGTGTACCCACCTTTGTTCTTTGCGGAACAGGGCATTTTTTGGGCAGTTAGGACTTGCCTCAAGAATCACCCATCGTATGCAGTCGGCGCTGTGTTGTTTCCCAAGATAATGTTTGCACATCTTGGTGTGTGATTTCTTACACCGAAAATTGCTACGGTGTTCAGTGATCCTTGTCTTTATTGTACGTGTAGTCATCCCAATGTACTTGAGACCACATGGGCAAGTTAGCATATAGATGCAGTGAGTGGTATTGCAGTTCGTGTGGCCCTGGATGACCCACTTGAAAGTGTCGGTGAGCTGTATTGTTTTCTGGGGGGTAGTGTATTTGCAAACCCCACAGTTACCGCATGGGTAGTGACCGGTGACTGGTGGCAGGTTCCATAGTGTCTGTTGGGAACTTTTTTTAGTAGTCTTAGGTCTCGTGTGGATCAATATGTCCTTCACATTCTGTGACCTTTTGAAAGCAAACCTAGGTTGTTCGAAAGATAGATCCCCTGTGTTGAGGATTCCCCAGTGACGTTTGATGGTGTTTTTAATCTTAGTTGACAGTGGGGTAAATGTCGTCACACAGGTTATTGGTTGGTTTTCAATGGGTAATTTTTCCCGTCTCTCTAGGAGTGCCTCTCTGTTATTGTTCCTTGCCCGCTTCTTTGCTTTTGTTACCTCTCCTTTAGGGTAGCCTCTGTCTAGTAGGTTTCTGGAAAGGATGGTAGATTCCTTTTTGTAGTCTGCAATATTGCTACAATTCCGTCTAATCCGAAGGAATTGCCCAAACGATAGATTGGACCTTAAAGCTTTGGGATGGTGGCTCTCAAAATGTAGGAGGCTGTTACGGTCTGTCGGTTTCCTAAACATTGTTGTCTGGAGTCTACCCTCTGTCAGTTGCACAGTGAGGTCGAGAAAAGCAATCTCTTTGGGCGAGGAAGACATGGTGAACCGAAGATATGGATTGAGTGAGTTGATCCATACAAAGAAGGCCTCATGTGAGTTAGGACGACCCGACCATAGGATAAGGATGTCGTCAATGAAGCGCTTCCACATTGTAATGTTTGCTGAGAACGGGTTGGATTGGTGGTGGATGTACCTGTCCTCAAAGTCGGCCATATACAGACATGCCACCGACGGGGCAAAGGTGCTGCCCATCGATGTTCCTTGGGTCTGGTGGAAGAATTGCCCCTTGAATTCAAAGAAGTTTTCAGTGAGCGCTAGAGTTGCGCATTCCATAATAAATGAGAGTGGGGTGTCAGAGTCCCACTCCTCCATCCTTAGGCGTGATTCGATTACCTCTAGTGTAGCCCTCTGTGGGATGTTGGTATAGAGGGCTTCAACATCTAGGGTAATCAAAAGGTCAACTTGGTTAGCATTCTCGATTGAAATGAGATGCCGTAAGGTGTCGGCCGTGTCCTGAATATAGGAAGGGATGCGTTTGACCAAGGGCTGGAGGAAATGGTCGCAAAATTTCGACAGCGGTTCTAATACCGAGTCGATACCGGAAACTATAGGTCTCCCTGGGACTGGTCTTGTCCCCTTATGAATTTTTGGAAGTGTGTAGAAGTAGGGAACCCTAGGATTCTTTTGGTTCAAAAATTCTGCCTCCTTCTTACTTATCCAACGTTCACATTCAGCCATTTCCACCAGGCCTGCGATGGTTGTTTGCAGGCGTGGGGTCGGATCACATGGAATGGGGGTATAGTACCAATTATCGTTGAGTTGCCTTAGACACTCAAGTTCGTAGTCTTTAGTGTTCATTAAGACAGTGGCCCCGCCCTTGTCAGCCTGTTTTATAGTAATGAGCGGGTCGTCTGCCAATGATTTAAGTACCTCCGTGTCTTTGCGGGAGATATTAGAGTGGTTCTTTTGCCTGTCCAGAGTCTCGATGTCTTTCAGTACCGCCTGTTCAAAGGTCAGGACCTCATTGGGGACCATCCCATTGTGGGGTGTGAATGTCGAAGGGTTATGTAAACCTGAATCTTGTGCTGGTTCTGGGGGTTTGCCTTCAAAAAAAGCCTTAAGTCTGACCTTTCTGAAGAAAGATTGTAACTCCCTGGTTTGGTTGAACAGGTCGATCTTTGGTGTGGGGACAAAGCCCAGTTCTTTTTGGAGAACTTGTTCCTCATTCTCGGTCAGTATGCGATCCGAGAGATTTACCACGAGGCTCATTTTGGCCCCGACCTGTTCGTGCTCCGGGTATCCATTCCGTGGGGGCGTGTGTCCTCCCACTGCACTTTCTTCTCTGTGGCGTTGCCTCGCTTTCGCCCGCGCCCTCTGCCCCAACCTCTGCCTAAAAAAGGGGGGCGTGCTGACCCTTGGGGCGCAAAGAAAGGTGGGTATTGTGGAACAAATGGTAGCTGAAATGGCTGAAATTGAGGATATTGCCAAAACGGGGGACCCATTGGTTGCCCTTGGTTGGGATAGTTCGGGTAATTGTGGGGGTTCTGTTGTCCTCGCCGTCTACCTCTTTTGGCCCTGGGTGGAATATTGGTTGTGTCATTATCGTCACTACTCTCAGAGCCACTGTTGGAGCCTCGTCTAGATGAAGTCGTACTGGAGTCTGAGTTGTAGTTGGTTCCCGGCGGAACGTAATCGTCCTTCAGGTACGGGTAGACTTTCTCCTTGGAAAATCTTTTGATATCCTTCTGGAGCTTAGCTACTTTCTGATTCATTAGGTATTCCTTGTGCTCTGCCATTTCTTTGTTAAGTTCGGCTAATTTTGTTTTAAAGCCTGTGTTCTGGGCTGTGGTCTTTAGTGCGGCCTCAGCTTCCTGAATGCGGACTAGTAGTGCGTCTGCTAGTCTTTTGGCAGTATTGACAATCAGGATCAAGAGGTCATGAGTGCATTTCCATGCTACTTGGGACCACTCGATCTTGAACTGTCCATCTTCCCAGAATATTCTTGGAAAGTTCTTCACTATTAGGCCATTCGGGGCTATTTTGGCTTTAAAATATTGTGCCATCATTGCTCCATGTATTGTGATCCTGATCCATTCTCGTTTTAAGTCCGATAGGGTTTGCCATTCAGTGGTGTTACTTCCTGAAGCGGTTTCAACGTCTATGCCAAAAAGTGATGGAGTTCTCATAATAGCAGCTGCGTCTTCTTCACCAAAGCTGAGCCCCTGACCTTCCATTGTGTACTAGTCAGGTGGAGCCGGTGAAGAGAAACAGAGAAAGAAAGAGATAGGTTACCCAAGACGGGTAAAATGAGTAATTCACCAATCGGTAAATCACTGGTTGGGGGATATGAACAATCTCACCCACCGTTATGTAGCTCCCACGGTTGTCACCGTGCATGAGTCGTCGTCAAATAAGAGGGAGTGTGATCAATGGATCGAACGGGCACCGATTACCACCTCAAAGGGGAGGTGGAAGGTCCAGTTTCAGCGTGTGCCCGTGTATAGAGTACTCAAACAACAAGCGGGGTTGCTGAACTGTTCCTGGTAAGAGAGGAGATTGGCTGTACCAAAGGTGTATATTAACACCCTTGGGCATCCATTAGGTTGGACATGTTTGCCTCACACACCCCGAGGGATGTCATGCTTCATCATCGGCGGTTGCTCCTCGTCGGGGAGGCGGTGCAATCCCCGACGGGCTCACCTCAAAGAGGGGCTCTTTGGCGGAGATCTTTTTGTCCAGCTGCCTGTTGATGAAGTGTGGGTATGTGGGCCAGGGCAATAGTATCCTAAAAATGGAAAGGTGAGGTTTAAAATATAGTAGAGGGTCCCGGAAAAAACTTTATTCTGGAGGTCCTCCTACTATTATTAAAAAAGGGTGTAGTTCAGTTTGTTGGGTCACGGAGAGTTACGTGCCGTGTTTCAAACTAGACTAATGTGATGGTCGGTCAACATGTTTCTCGCTTGGGGTTTTCCCGCGATTCTTCAGGACCTGGTGAAAGTGTGGGTGGGGGTTAAAAACAGGGACATGCTAGTGTCATGAACCTAGTGTGCTTTACCTCAGGGGAATCCTGTGCCTGAAGTATGGAGATACAAAAGAGAGACATTAATGCAGATATCGTAACAAATGTCAACAATCGTAACAGGTAACAGCCAATTACGAATCTCAGTGCAGTGAAGTGGAAGTGGTGTGTGCGGTGTCACACTTACGAACATGCCTGTGGTGTATGAAGAGTGTGTGGTGTAGTCAACACTCTTATACCTATGTCCGTGGTGATTAAAAACAGTGGTTAAAACTGTGGTTAAAAAACGCAACTGTTATCTCAGGGAGAGAACTCGAATCAGGAGAAGGCAATTACTGACGTGGTAAATATCAGACTCACCTAAAGGTCTTGGACTATTAGCCACCTGAGTTTATCGGCGGGCCGGTACAACAGAAGTTGCCTATAGTTCAGGCTAGGGAAGGAGAACTAAAGTTATGGAAGTTCTTAGTATCTTTCACTACCACAATTGGCTACTCGGGAGTGGTTAGATCTTACCTCAAGTTATCCGTGTCCGTGTTGAGTCACCTACCCATCACCGCCGAGCTCGAATAGGTAATGAACTAACGGGGCGTGGGCTATTTATAGGTAGACTCGTCATCAGGTAGCGTCAGGAGACGCCCTCTGTGCGGGTCACGTGGTAACCAAGTTAGTACCGGCCATGATGGAGTGGTGTACTCAGTGTTTGAACAGATGTGGGTTGATTCAGAGACAAGGGATTAGATGTTCACAGTGAATGCCAGGGAATGTCCTCATTCAGTCCTTGTCTATCTGTGGAGAGGCGGTGTACCCACCTTTGTTCTTTGCGGAACAGGGCATTTTTTGGGCAGTTAGGACTTGCCTCAAGAATCACCCATCGTATGCAGTCGGCGCTGGGTTGTTTCTCAAGATAATGTTTGCACATCTTGGTGTGTGATTTCTTACACCGAAAATTGCTACGGTGTTCAGTGATCCTTGTCTTTATTGTACGTGTAGTCATCCCAATGTACTTGAGACCACATGGGCAAGTTAGCATATAGATGCAGTGAGTGGTATTGCAGTTCGTGTGGCCCTGGATGACCCACTTGAAAGTGTCGGTGAGCTGTATTGTTTTCTGGGGGGTAGTGTATTTGCAAACCCCACAGTTACCGCATGGGTAGTGACCGGTGACTGGTGGCAGGTTCCATAGTGTCTGTTGGGAACTTTTTTTAGTAGTCTTAGGTCTCGTGTGGATCAATATGTCCTTCACATTCTGTGACCTTTTGAAAGCAAACCTAGGTTGTTCGAAAGATAGATCCCCTGTGTTGAGGATTCCCCAGTGACGTTTGATGGTGTTTTTAATCTTAGTTGACAGTGGGGTAAATGTCGTCACACAGGTTATTGGTTGGTTTTCAATGGGTAATTTTTCCCGTCTCTCTAGGAGTGCCTCTCTGTTATTGTTCCTTGCCCGCTTCTTTGCTTTTGTTACCTCTCCTTTAGGGTAGCCTCTGTCTAGTAGGTTTCTGGAAAGGATGGTAGATTCCTTTTTGTAGTCTGCAATATTGCTACAATTCCGTCTAATCCGAAGGAATTGCCCAAACGGTAGATTGGACCTTAAAGCTTTGGGATGGTGGCTCTCAAAATGTAGGAGGCTGTTACGGTCTGTCGGTTTCCTAAACATTGTTGTCTGGAGTCTACCCTCTGTCAGTTGCACAGTGAGGTCGAGAAAAGCAATCTATTTGGGCGAGGAAGACATGGTGAACCGAAGATATGGATTGAGTGAGTTGATCCATACAAAGAAGGCCTCATGTGAGTTAGGACGACCCGACCATTGGATAAGGATGTCGTCAATGAAGCGCTTCCACATTGTAATGTTTGCTGAGAACGGGTTGGATTGGTGGTGGATGTACCTGTCCTCAAAGTCGGCCATATACAGACATGCCACCGACGGGGCAAAGGTGCTGCCCATCGATGTTCCTTGGGTCTGGTGGAAGAATTGCCCCTTGAATTCAAAGAAGTTTTCAGTGAGTGCTAGAGTTGCGCATTCCATAATAAATGAGAGTGGGGTGTCAGAGTCCCACTCCTCCATCCTTAGGCGTGATTCGATTACCTCTAGTGTAGCCCTCTGTGGGATGTTGGTATAGAGGGCTTCAACATCTAGGGTAATCAAAAGGTCAACTTGGTTAGCATTCTCGATTGAAATGAGATGCCGTAAGGTGTCGGCCGTGTCCTGAATATAGGAAGGGATGCGTTTGACCAAGGGCTGGAGGAAATGGTCGCAAAATTTCGACAGCGGTTCTAATACCGAGTCGATACCGGAAACTATAGGTCTCCCTGGGACTGGTCTTGTCCCCTTATGAATTTTTGGAAGTGTGTAGAAGTAGGGAACCCTAGGATTCTTTTGGTTCAAAAATTCTGCCTCCTTCTTACTTATCCAACGTTCACATTCAGCCATTTCCACCAGGCCTGCGATGGTTGTTTGCAGGCGTGGGGTCGGATCACATGGAATGGGGGTATAGTACCGATTATCGTTGAGTTGCCTTAGACACTCAAGTTCGTAGTCTTTAGTGTTCATTAAGACAGTGGCCCCGCCCTTGTCAGCCTGTTTTATAGTAATGAGCGGGTCGTCTGCCAATGATTTAAGTACCTCCGTGTCTTTGCGGGAGATATTAGAGTGGTTCTTTTGCCTGTCCAGAGTCTCGATGTCTTTCAGTACCGCCTGTTCAAAGGTCAGGACCTCATTGGGGACCATCCCATTGTGGGGTGTGAATGTCGAAGGGTTATGTAAACCTGAATCTTGTGCTGGTTCTGGGGGTTTGCCTTCAAAAAAAGCCTTAAGTCTGACCTTTCTGAAGAAAGATTGTAACTCCCTGGTTTGGTTGAACAGGTCGATCTTTGGTGTGGGGACAAAGCCCAGTCCTTTTTGGAGAACTTGTTCCTCATTCTCGGTCAGCATGCGATCCGAGAGATTTACCACGAGGCTCATTTTGGCCCCGACCTGTTCGTGCTCCGGGTATCCATTCCGTGGGGCCGTGTGTCCTCCCACTGCACTTTCTTCTCTGTGGCGTTGCCTCGCTTTCGCCCGCGCCCTCTGCCCCAACCTCTGCCTAAAAAAGGGGGGCGTGCTGACCCTTGGGGCGCAAAGAAAGGTGGGTATTGTGGAACAAATGGTGGCTGAAATGGCTGAAATTGAGGATATTGCCAAAACGGGGGACCCATTGGTTGCCCTTGGTTGGGATAGTTCGGGTAAGTGTGGGGGTTCTGTTGTCCTCGCCCTCTACCTCTTTTGGCCCTGGGTGGAATATTGGTTGTGTCATTATCGTCACTACTCTCAGAGCCACTGTTGGAGCCTCGTCTAGATGAAGTCGTACTGGAGTCTGAGTTGTAGTTGGTTCCCGGCGGAACGTAATCGTCCTTCAGGTACGGGTAGACTTTCTCCTTGGAAAATCTTTTGATATCCTTCTGGAGCTTAGCTACTTTCTGATTCATTAGGTATTCCTTGTGCTCTGCCCTTTCCTTTTTAAGTTCGGCTAATTTTGTTTTAAAGCCTGTGTTCTGGGCTGTGGTCTTTAGTGCGGCCTCAGCTTCCTGAATGCGGACTAGTAGTGCGTCTGCTAGTCTTTTGGCAGTATTGACAATCAGGATCAAGAGGTCATGAGTGCATTTCCATGCTACTTGGGACCACTCGATCTTGAACTGTCCATCTTCCCAGAATATTCTTGGAAAGTTCTTCACTATTAGGCCATTCGGGGCTATTTTGGCTTTAAAATATTGTGCCATCATTGCTCCATGTATTGTGATCCTGATCCATTCTCGTTTTAAGTCCGATAGGGTTTGCCATTCAGTGGTGTTACTTCCTGAAGCGGTTTCAACGTCTATGCCAAAAAGTGATGGAGTTCTCATAATAGCAGCTGCGTCTTCTTCACCAAAGCTGAGCCCCTGACCTTCCATTGTGTACTAGTCAGGTGGAGCCGGTGAAGAGAAACAGAGAAAGAAAGAGATAGGTTACCCAAGACGGGTAAAATGAGTAATTCACCAATCGGTAAATCACTGGTTGGGGGATATGAACAATCTCACCCACCGTTATGTAGCTCCCACGGTTGTCACCGTGCATGAGTCGTCGTCAAATAAGAGGGAGTGTGATCAATGGATCGAACGGGCACCGATTACCACCTCAAAGGGGAGGTGGAAGGTCCAGTTTCAGCGTGTGCCCGTGTATAGAGTACTCAAACAACAAGCGGGGTTGCTGAACTGTTCCTGGTAAGAGAGGAGATTGGCTGTACCAAAGGTGTATATTAACACCCTTGGGCATCCATTAGGTTGGACATGTTTGCCTCACACACCCCGAGGGATGTCATGCTTCATCATCGGCGGTTGCTCCTCGTCGGGGAGGCGGTGCAATCCCCGACGGGCTCACCTCAAAGAGGGGCTCTTTGGCGGAGATCTTTTTGTCCAGCTGCCTGTTGATGAAGTGTGGGTATGTGGGCCAGGGCAATAGTATCCTAAAAATGGAAAGGTGAGGTTTAAAATATAGTAGAGGGTCCCGGAAAAAACTTTATTCTGGAGGTCCTCCTACTATTATTAAAAAAGGGTGTAGTTCAGTTTGTTGGGTCACGGAGAGTTACGTGCCGTGTTTCAAACTAGACTAATGTGATGGTCGGTCAACATGTTTCTCGCTTGGGGTTTTCCCGCGATTCTTCAGGACCTGGTGAAAGTGTGGGTGGGGGTTAAAAACAGGGACATGCTAGTGTCATGAACCTAGTGTGCTTTAACTCAGGGGAATCCTGTGCCTGAAGTATGGAGATACAAAAGAGAGACATTAATGCAGATATCGTAACAAATGTCAACAATCGTAACAGGTAACAGCCAATTACGCATCTCAGTGCAGTGAAGTGGAAGTGGTGTGTGCGGTGTCACACTTACGAACATGCCTGTGGTGTATGAAGAGTGTGTGGTGTAGTGAACACTCTTATACCTATGTCCGTGGTGATTAAAAACAGTGGTTAAAACTGTGGTTAAAAAACGCAACTGTTATCTCAGGGAGAGAACTCGAATCAGGAGAAGGCAATTACTGACGTGGTAAATATCAGACTCACCTAAAGGTCTTGGACTATTAGCCACCTGAGTTTATCGGCGGGCCGGTACAACAGAAGTTGCCTATAGTTCAGGCTAGGGAAGGAGAACTAAAGTTATGGAAGTTCTTAGTATCTTTCACTACCACAATTGGCAACTCGGGAGTGGTTAGATCTTACCTCAAGTTATCCGTGTCCGTGTTGAGTCACCTACCCATCACCGCCGAGCTCGAATAGGTAATGAACTAACGGGGCGTGGGCTATTTATAGGTAGACTCGTCATCAGGTAGCGTCAGGAGACGCCCTCTGTGCGGGTCACGTGGTAACCAAGTTAGTACCGGCCATGATGGAGTGGTGTACTCAGTGTTTGAACAGATGTGGGTTGATTCAGAGACAAGGGATTAGATGTTCACAGTGAATGCCAGGGAATGTCCTCATTCAGTCCTTGTCTATCTGTGGAGAGGCGGTGTACCCACCTTTGTTCTTTGCGGAACAGGGCATTTTTTGGGCAGTTAGGACTTGCCTCAAGAATCACCCATCGTATGCAGTCGGCGCTGTGTTGTTTCTCAAGATAATGTTTGCACATCTTGGTGTGTGATTTCTTACACCGAAAATTGCTACGGTGTTCAGTGATCCTTGTCTTTATTGTATGTGTAGTCATCCCAATGTACTTGAGACCACATGGGCAAGTTAGCATATAGATGCAGTGAGTGGTATTGCAGTTCGTGTGGCCCTGGATGACCCACTTGAAAGTGTCGGTGAGCTGTATTGTTTTCTGGGGGGTAGTGTATTTGCAAACCCCACAGTTACCGCATGGGTAGTGACCGGTGACTGGTGGCAGGTTCCATAGTGTCTGTTGGGAACTTTTTTTAGTAGTCTTAGGTCTCGTGTGGATCAATATGTCCTTCACATTCTGTGACCTTTTGAAAGCAAACCTAGGTTGTTCGAAAGATAGATCCCCTGTGTTGAGGATTCCCCAGTGACGTTTGATGGTGTTTTTAATCTTAGTTGACAGTGGGGTAAATGTCGTCACACAGGTTATTGGTTGGTTTTCAATGGGTAATTTTTCCCGTCTCTCTAGGAGTGCCTCTCTGTTATTGTTCCTTGCCCGCTTCTTTGCTTTTGTTACCTCTCCTTTAGGGTAGCCTCTGTCTAGTAGGTTTCTGGAAAGGATGGTAGATTCCTTTTTGTAGTCTGCAATATTGCTACAATTCCGTCTAATCCGAAGGAATTGCCCAAACGGTAGATTGGACCTTAAAGCTTTGGGATGGTGGCTCTCAAAATGTAGGAGGCTGTTACGGTCTGTCGGTTTCCTAAACATTGTTGTCTGGAGTCTACCCTCTGTCAGTTGCACAGTGAGGTCGAGAAAAGCAATCTCTTTGGGCGAGGAAGACATGGTGAACCGAAGATATGGATTGAGTGAGTTGATCCATACAAAGAAGGCCTCATGTGAGTTAGGACGACCCGACCATAGGATAAGGATGTCGTCAATGAAGCGCTTCCACATTGTAATTTTTGCTGAGAACGGGTTGGATTGGTGGTGGATGTACCTGTCCTCAAAGTCGGCCATATACAGACATGCCACCGACGGGGCAAAGGTGCTGCCCATCGATGTTCCTTGGGTCTGGTGGAAGAATTGCCCCTTGAATTCAAGGAAGTTTTCAGTGAGCGCTAGAGTTGCGCATTCCATAATAAATGAGAGTGGGGTGTCAGAGTCCCACTCCTCCATCCTTAGGCGTGATTCGATTACCTCTAGTGTAGCCCTCTGTGGGATGTTGGTATAGAGGGCTTCAACATCTAGGGTAATCAAAAGGTCAACTTGGTTAGCATTCTCGATTGAAATGAGATGCCGTAAGGTGTCGGCCGTGTCCTGAATATAGGAAGGGATGCGTTTGACCAAGGGCTGGAGGAAATGGTCGCAAAATTTCGACAGCGGTTCTAATACCGAGTCGATACCGGAAACTATAGGTCTCCCTGGGACTGGTCTTGTCCCCTTATGAATTTTTGGAAGTGTGTAGAAGTAGGGAACTCTAGGATTCTTTTGGTTCAAAAATTCTGCCTCCTTCTTACTTATCCAACGTTCACATTCAGCCATTTCCACCAGGCCTGCGATGGTTGTTTGCAGGCGTGGGGTCGGATCACATGGAATGGGGGTATAGTACCGATTATCGTTGAGTTGCCTTAGACACTCAAGTTCGTAGTCTTTAGTGTTCATTAAGACAGTGGCCCCGCCCTTGTCAGCCTGTTTTATAGTAATGAGCGGGTCGTCTGCCAATGATTTAAGTACCTCCGTGTCTTTGCGGGAGATATTAGAGTGGTTCTTTTGCCTGTCCAGAGTCTCGATGTCTTTCAGTACCGCCTGTTCAAAGGTCAGGACCTCATTGGGGACCATCCCATTGTGGGATGTGAATGTCGAAGGGTTATGTAAACCTGAATCTTGTGCTGGTTCTGGGGGTTTGCCTTCAAAAAAAGCCTTAAGTCTGACCTTGCTGAAGAAAGATTGTAACTCCCTGGTTTGGTTGAACAGGTCGATCTTTGGTGTGGGGACAAAGCCCAGTCCTTTTTGGAGAACTTGTTCCTCATTCTCGGTCAGTATGCGATCCGAGAGATTTACCACGAGGCTCATTTTGGCCCCGACCTGTTCGTGCTCCGGGTATCCATTCCGTGGGGGCGTGTGTCCTCCCACTGCACTTTCTTCTCTGTGGCGTTGCCTCGCTTTCGCCCGCGCCCTCTGCCCCAACCTCTGCCTAAAAAAGGGGGGCGTGCTGACCCTTGGGGCGCAAAGAAAGGTGGGTATTGTGGAACAAATGGTGGCTGAAATGGCTGAAATTGAGGATATTGCCAAAACGGGGGACCCATTGGTTGCCCTTGGTTGGGATAGTTCGGGTAATTGTGGGGGTTCTGTTGTCCTCGCCCTCTACCTCTTTTGGCCCTGGGTGGAATATTGGTTGTGTCATTATCGTCACTACTCTCAGAGCCACTGTTGGAGCCTCGTCTAGATGAAGTCGTACTGGAGTCTGAGTTGTAGTTGGTTCCCGGCGGAACGTAATCGTCCTTCAGGTACGGGTAGACTTTCTCCTTGGAAAATCTTTTGATATCCTTCTGGAGCTTAGCTACTTTCTGATTCATTAGGTATTCCTTGTGCTCTGCCATTTCCTTGTTAAGTTCGGCTAATTTTGTTTTAAAGCCTGTGTTCTGGGCTGTGGTCTTTAGTGCGGCCTCAGCTTCCTGAATGCGGACTAGTAGTGCGTCTGCTAGTCTTTTGGCAGTATTGACAATCAGGATCAAGAGGTCATGAGTGCATTTCCATGCTACTTGGGACCACTCGATCTTGAACTGTCCATCTTCCCAGAATATTCTTGGAACGTTCTTCACTATTAGGCCATTCGGGGCTATTTTGGCTTTAAAATATTGTGCCATCATTGCTCCATGTATTGTGATCCTGATCCATTCTCGTTTTAAGTCCGATAGGGTTTGCCATTCAGTGGTGTTACTTCCTGAAGCGGTTTCAACGTCTATGCCAAAAAGTGATGGAGTTCTCATAATAGCAGCTGCGTCTTCTTCACCAAAGCTGAGCCCCTGACCTTCCATTGCGCCTCTGAATCAACCCACATCTGTTCAAACACTGAGTACACCACTCCATCATGGCCGGTACTAACTTGGTTACCACGTGACCCGCACAGAGGGCGTCTCCTGACGCTACCTGATGACGAGTCTACCTATAAATAGCCCACGCCCCGTTAGTTCATTACCTATTCGAGCTCGGCGGTGATGGGTAGGTGACTCAACACGGACACGGATAACTTGAGGTAAGATCTAACCACTCCCGAGTAGCCAATTGTGGTAGTGAAAGATACTAAGAACTTCCATAACTTTAGTTCTCCTTCCCTAGCCTGAACTATAGGCAACTTCTGTTGTACCGGCCCGCCGATAAACTCAGGTGGCTAATAGTCCAAGACCTTTAGGTGAGTCTGATATTTACCACGTCAGTAATTGCCTTCTCCTGATTCGAGTTCTCTCCCTGAGATAACAGTTGCGTTTTTTAACCACAGTTTTAACCACTGTTTTTAATCACCACGGACATAGGTATAAGAGTGTTGACTACACCACACACTCTTCATACACCACAGGCATGTTCGTAAGTGTGACACCGCACACACCACTTCCACTTCACTGCACTGAGATTCGTAATTGGCTGTTACCTGTTACGATTGTTGACATTTGTTACGATATCTGCATTAATGTCTCTCTTTTGTATCTCCATACTTCAGGCACAGGATTCCCCTGAGGTAAAGCACACTAGGTTCATGACACTAGCATGTCCCTGTTTTTAACCCCCACCCACACTTTCACCAGGTCCTGAAGAATCGCGGGAAAACCCCAAGCGAGAAACATGTTGACCGACCATCACATTAGTCTAGTTTGAAACACGGCACGTAACTCTCCGTGACCCAACAAACTGAACTACACCCTTTTTTAATAATAGTAGGAGGACCTCCAGAATAAAGTTTTTTCCGGGACCCTCTACTATATTTTAAACCTCACCTTTCCATTTTTAGGATACTATTGCCCTGGCCCACATACCCACACTTCATCAACAGGCAGCTGGACAAAAAGATCTCCGCCAAAGAGCCCCTCTTTGAGGTGAGCCCGTCGGGGATTGCACCGCCTCCCCGACGAGGAGCAACCGCCGATGATGAAGCATGACATCCCTCGGGGTGTGTGAGGCAAACATGTCCAACCTAATGGATGCCCAAGGGTGTTAATATACACCTTTGGTACAGCCAATCTCCTCTCTTACCAGGAACAGTTCAGCAACCCCGCTTGTTGTTTGAGTACTCTATACACGGGCACACGCTGAAACTGGACCTTCCACCTCCCCTTTGAGGTGGTAATCGGTGCCCGTTCGATCCATTGATCACACTCCCTCTTATTTGACGACGACTCATGCACGGTGACAACCGTGGGAGCTACATAACGGTGGGTGAGATTGTTCATATCCCCCAACCAGTGATTTACCGATTGGTGAATTACTCATTTTACCCGTCTTGGGTAACCTATCTCTTTCTTTCTCTGTTTCTCTTCACCGGCTCCACCTGACTAGTACACAATGGAAGGTCAGGGGCTCAGCTTTGGTGAAGAAGACGCAGCTGCTATTATGAGAACTCCATCACTTTTTGGCATAGACGTTGAAACCGCTTCAGGAAGTAACACCACTGAATGGCAAACCCTATCGGACTTAAAACGAGAATGGATCAGGATCACAATACATGGAGCAATGATGGCACAATATTTTAAAGCCAAAATAGCCCCGAATGGCCTAATAGTGAAGAACTTTCCAAGAATATTCTGGGAAGATGGACAGTTCAAGATCGAGTGGTCCCAAGTAGCATGGAAATGCACTCATGACCTCTTGATCCTGATTGTCAATACTGCCAAAAGACTAGCAGACGCACTACTAGTCCGCATTCAGGAAGCTGAGGCCGCACTAAAGACCACAGCCCAGAACACAGGCTTTAAAACAAAATTAGCCGAACTTAACAAAGAAATGGCAGAGCACAAGGAATACCTAATGAATCAGAAAGTAGCTAAGCTCCAGAAGGATATCAAAAGATTTTCCAAGGAGAAAGTCTACCCGTACCTGAAGGACGATTACGTTCCGCCGGGAACCAACTACAACTCAGACTCCAGTACGACTTCATCTAGACGAGGCTCCAACAGTGGCTCTGAGAGTAGTGACGATAATGACACAACCAATATTCCACCCAGGGCCAAAAGAGGTAGACGGCGAGGACAACAGAACCCCCACAATTACCCGAACTATCCCAACCAAGGGCAACCAATGGGTCCCCCGTTTTGGCAATATCCTCAATTTCAGCCATTTCAGCTACCATTTGTTCCACAATACCCACCTTTCTTTGCGCCCCAAGGGTCAGCACGCCCCCCTTTTTTAGGCAGAGGTTGGGGCAGAGGGCGCGGGCGAAAGCGAGGCAACGCCACAGAGAAGAAAGTGCAGTGGGAGGACACACGCCCCCACGGAATGGATACCCGGAGCACGAACAGGTCGGGGCCAAAATGAGCCTCGTGGTAAATCTCTCGGATCGCATACTGACCGAGAATGAGGAACAAGTTCTCCAAAAAGAACTGGGCTTTGTCCCCACACCAAAGATCGACCTGTTCAACCAAACCAGGGAGTTACAATCTTTCTTCAGAAAGGTCAGACTTAAGGCTTTTTTTGAAGGCAAACCCCCAGAACCAGCACAAGATTCAGGTTTACATAACCCTTCGACATTCACACCCCACAATGGGATGGTCCCCAATGAGGTCCTGACCTTTGAACAGGCGGTACTGAAAGACATCGAGACTCTGGACAGGCAAAAGAACCACTCTAATATCTCCCGCAAAGACACGGAGGTACTTAAATCATTGGCAGACGACCCGCTCATTACTATAAAACAGGCTGACAAGGGCGGGGCCACTGTCTTAATGAACACTAAAGACTACGAACTTGAGTGTCTAAGGCAACTCAACGATAATCGATACTATACCCCCATTCCATGTGATCCGACCCCACGCCTGCAAACAACCATCGCAGGCCTGGTGGAAATGGCTGAATGTGAACGTTGGATAAGTAAGAAGGAGGCAGAATTTTTGAACCAAAAGAATCCTAGGGTTCCCTACTTCTACACACTTCCAAAAATTCATAAGGGGACAAGACCAGTCCCAGGGAGACCTATAGTTTCCGGTATCGACTCGGTATTAGAACCGCTGTCGAAATTTTGCGACCATTTCCTCCAGCCCTTGGTCAAACGCATCCCTTCCTATATTCAGGACACGGCCGACACCTTACGGCATCTCATTTCAATCGAGAATGCTAACCAAGTTGACCTTTTGATTACCCTAGATGTTGAAGCCCTCTATACCAACATCCCACAGAGGGCTACACTAGAGGTAATCGAATCACGCCTAAGGATGGAGGAGTGGGACTCTGACACCCCACTCTCATTTATTATGGAATGCGCAACTCTAGCGCTCACTGAAAACTTCTTTGAATTCAAGGGGCAATTCTTCCACCAGACCCAAGGAACATCGATGGGCAGCACCTTTGCCCCGTCGGTGGCATGTCTGTATATGGCCGACTTTGAGGACAGGTACATCCACCACCAATCCAACCCGTTCTCAGCAAACATTACAATGTGGAAGCGCTTCATTGACGACATCCTTATCCTATGGTCGGGTCGTCCTAACTCACATGAGGCCTTCTTTGTATGGATCAACTCACTCAATCCATATCTTCGGTTCACCATGTCTTCCTCGCCCAAAGAGATTGCTTTTCTCGACCTCACTGTGCAACTGACAGAGGGTAGACTCCAGACAACAATGTTTAGGAAACCGACAGACCGTAACAGCCTCCTACATTTTGAGAGCCACCATCCCAAAGCTTTAAGGTCCAATCTACCGTTTGGGCAATTCCTTCGGATTAGACGGAATTGTAGCAATATTGCAGACTACAAAAAGGAATCTACCATCCTTTCCAGAAACCTACTAGACAGAGGCTACCCTAAAGGAGAGGTAACAAAAGCAAAGAAGCGGGCAAGGAACAATAACAGAGAGGCACTCCTAGAGAGACGGGAAAAATGACCCATTGAAAACCAACCAATAACCTGTGTGACGACATTTACCCCACTGTCAACTAAGATTAAAAACACCATCAAACGTCACTGGGGAATCCTCAACACAGGGGATCTATCTTTCGAACAACCTAGGTTTGCTTTCAAAAGGTCACAGAATGTGAAGGACATATTGATCCACACGAGACCTAAGACTACTAAAAAAAGTTCCCAACAGACACTATGGAACCTGCCACCAGTCACCGGTCACTACCCATGCGGTAACTGTGGGGTTTGCAAATACACTACCCCCCAGAAAACAATACAGCTCACCGACACTTTCAAGTGGGTCATCCAGGGCCACACGAACTGCAATACCACTCACTGCATCTATATGCTAACTTGCCCATGTGGTCTCAAGTACATTGGGATGACTACACGTACAATAAAGACAAGGATCACTGAACACCGTAGCAATTTTCGGTGTAAGAAATCACACACCAAGATGTGCAAACATTATCTTGAGAAACAACACAGCGCCGACTGCATACGATGGGTGATTCTTGAGGCAAGTCCTAACTGCCCAAAAAATGCCCTGTTCCGCCAAGAACAAAGGTGGGTACACCGCCTCTCCACAGATAGACAAGGACTGAATGAGGACATTCCCTGGCATTCACTGTGAACATCTAATCCCTTGTCTCTGAATCAACCCACATCTGTTCAAACACTGAGTACACCACTCCATCATGGCCGGTACTAACTTGGTTACCACGTGACCCGCACAGAGGGCGTCTCCTGACGCTACCTGATGACGAGTCTACCTATAAATAGCCCACGCCCCGTTAGTTCATTACCTATTCGAGCTCGGCGGTGATGGGTAGGTGACTCAACACGGACACGGATAACTTGAGGTAAGATCTAACCACTCCCGAGTTGCCAATTGTGGTAGTGAAAGATACTAAGAACTTCCATAACTTTAGTTCTCCTTCCCTAGCCTGAACTATAGGCAACTTCTGTTGTACCGGCCCGCCGATAAACTCAGGTGGCTAATAGTCCAAGACCTTTAGGTGAGTCTGATATTTACCACGTCAGTAATTGCCTTCTCCTGATTCGAGTTCTCTCCCTGAGATAACAGTTGCGTTTTTTAACCACAGTTTTAACCACTGTTTTTAATCACCACGGACATAGGTATAAGAGTGTTCACTACACCACACACTCTTCATACACCACAGGCATGTTCGTAAGTGTGACACCGCACACACCACTTCCACTTCACTGCACTGAGATGCGTAATTGGCTGTTACCTGTTACGATTGTTGACATTTGTTACGATATCTGCATTAATGTCTCTCTTTTGTATCTCCATACTTCAGGCACAGGATTCCCCTGAGGTAAAGCACACTAGGTTCATGACACTAGCATGTCCCTGTTTTTAACCCCCACCCACACTTTCACCAGGTCCTGAAGAATCGCGGGAAAACCCCAAGCGAGAAACATGTTGACCGACCATCACATTAGTCTAGTTTGAAACACGGCACGTAACTCTCCGTGACCCAACAAACTGAACTACACCCTTTTTTAATAATAGTAGGAGGACCTCCAGAATAAAGTTTTTTCCGGGACCCTCTACTATATTTTAAACCTCACCTTTCCATTTTTAGGATACTATTGCCCTGGCCCACATACCCACACTTCATCAACAGGCAGCTGGACAAAAAGATCTCCGCCAAAGAGCCCCTCTTTGAGGTGAGCCCGTCGGGGATTGCACCGCCTCCCCGACGAGGAGCAACCGCCGATGATGAAGCATGACATCCCTCGGGGTGTGTGAGGCAAACATGTCCAACCTAATGGATGCCCAAGGGTGTTAATATACACCTTTGGTACAGCCAATCTCCTCTCTTACCAGGAACAGTTCAGCAACCCCGCTTGTTGTTTGAGTACTCTATACACGGGCACACGCTGAAACTGGACCTTCCACCTCCCCTTTGAGGTGGTAATCGGTGCCCGTTCGATCCATTGATCACACTCCCTCTTATTTGACGACGACAAGCGCTGGGACGACATCTCCAGGCTCAGCAAGAATGTGGCGGAGATGACACTGGGGCAGATTCCAAGTTCATCCCGGCTTGCACGACGCACCATGACCCCTCCGATGCTCTGTATCATTGCAGTGACGCATCCTGACCTGTCCGCCCGGTTGAGAGGGGATCAGCAGCAAACTAGTGGTAAGCACACTGAATGTGTTTGTGACTTGTGAGTGCATGCATGTATTGATGCCAGATGCAGTAGTGACATCCGTGGTGTGTATGTTGTGCTGCAATAGCATGTTGGTGCCATTATCGGAGTGTGCGTTGGCATCCATGTCAGCCAGGTGGACATACCAGTTGCATTGTAGTGCAGGATCCCAGGACATGCCCTTGAGGTCTGTGCTCTTATGGCAACACATGTGTGGTGGTCTGCATGCACTTGCCCTGTTTGTTAGAAGTACATGTTTGCTGCGGGTGTTTCTTTACCACCCAAACCAGTAATCGTAAAAGATTGTCCATGAAATTTTTTCGACTTACCATGAATTAAAGTGGCCTCCGCCCCAGTATCAACTAATGCTCGGGCCCTTTGGATATTACGATGTTTCCAAAAAATCTCAATATCTACATAGGGTCTGTTATCTCTGTGAGCCCACTTGCGTACCGGAGCTTGACCTATTTCCTAGTCCTTTTTCCCACGTTCCGTCAACCAAGACAAATCAGGGTAAATGCCCTCAGTTTTCTTTGGTATCAAAATATCTTGTTCATATCCGTCTCCAGTACGAAACGGATTAGTGTCATGTTCAAAAAATTGTGAATTACGGTCAGAAAGTTTGTTACGATCCTCTCTCCTTCTCATGTCAGGGGAATAACTCCTTTCATCTTTTCGTCTGTTAGAAACACGCTCCTCTCTCCCCCTCTCACGATCATCCTCTCTCCCCCTCCCGTCATTACGATGAGGGGATCCATCACGTTCATAACGCCGATCATCATTGCGATCAGAATTCACACGTCGCTTCTCATCACCACTGTCATCTGAACCACGATCGCACACGACGGGCACCCTCCTTCCGATCCAAACCACGCTTACGAAACATGTCCCATAAGCGATTATTAGGCTCCCCGTCAATGTCTTCCCTTTTGACACCATCAGCAATGAGAGCAAGAAACATGTCACGTCTAGAGAACTTATAGTCCCCACCAGTACGACCCTCAGGTCGAGATTGTCTTTCAGGTTTAAACCATTCACCCAGCTCACCAAGCTGACGAACAGACTCAAGCACAGCAGACAAAGGATTGCCAGTTTGGTTGATCAATAATGTCATCATGACCTGCTTGTAAGCAACAGGAGCAGAACGGATAATGCGATTGCGCACAGAAGACGTCAAAAGACCATCCAATAACCTATCAGCAGTACTAAGAAAGATAGCAGTTTTCATTACTTCCTCCTTTAAACGTTGGGACGCATCGCGCAAAGTGTACCACGGTTTCTCATCAGTGGGCCAATCAGATTCAGTTGGATATTTATGATTACAGCCGTCAGACGCAAGCTGGAGCAAAGTGATTTGACCAGCACCATTATAGTTTCGAAAATGATCTTGAATGTAGAATCAGAACTTAAAGAGCAAAATCGTAAGCAATCAACAGCATCAAGAAAAATACCGGCAGCGCCAAGTTCATAAAGACGCACCATCCAGGTAAGCAAGGCCTCACCAGGCCGTTGTCGAAATCGTTGTAAAATGTCACTAACCTCCTGCTGAGTAAAATCTTCAATACAATCTAAAGCTATACCAGCCGGATTACCAGGGGCTTGTTGTAATTTTCGTCGAAAAACAGGGTGAGCAGAAACTTCAGGAAGAGCTTCCGAGGAAGCCCGCATCTTAGATTTAGTATGGCAATCAGGGCAAGCTACGTCATCCGAGCGGGAAGAACGAGCACGGCCGTTGTCAGGACCTGTATCAATACATGAAGCAGATTTACAATCACGTCCGGAGCGAGAAGACTCGCGCTTATCACCCTCCTCTGCCGAGGAGTCAGAAGAATGAGAATCCCAGATATTACCGTCCCACTCATCGGGGTTCCAATCCATTCCAGCTTTTGCTACAACCATACGCACTTTGCGTGTAGATACACGACCACGACGATGTTTATACTTATAACGTGCAATACGGACCGCAGCTCTTTCAGCAATGGTCTGATATGTCTCAAGTTTGTCGGCAAGCAATTTATTTTGACAACGTAAAAGAGTATGCGCATTTTGCAACTCAACACACTGTCCCTCCATGTCCTTAAACTGCTTTTGTAGCTGTACAAACCTCTCATGCAGTATTCTATATGCATTAAGAACAATCCAACCTCTGCGTCCTAAAATAGGAAGCTCATCACCCTTCACTACTGGCGCTTTCTGCAAGCATGACACCACATCGGCAGGCTCCGCCTGCTCCAGGCATGAAGACCAATTTTCACTCAAGCCAGTAGAATCGGCCCACTCACGGGCCAAAGCCTCGTAAGGGGTACATTCCCAGCCGGGAATCTGAATCGGTAACTTGAAAACCGACGATGATTTTTTCGCAAACATAATGATACAACAAAGTTATATACACAACTATAAACAAAATTTTATACGTACAAGCCGCGCGCAAACCAACAAGATCAAAACAATACAATGCACACAGGCTTCGTAAACAGTTTGTGACGCCAGATGTTATGGCTGGATTTTCCGTTGAAATGGGATCAGCCCCCAGGGGCCCCTATGACCCAGCCAAAACGTACTCACCTTCCCTCCTTAGACAGTATTCACAATGGATAGATGTACGGATATATATATATATAGGTCGTACCTAAGGATGGGGAATATACATAGATTTTCTATAATATCTTATTCACATCAGTTGGTCTCGCGGCCACCCCGACCCAGACCGGTCTACCCTAGGGCAGATCTGACACACAATCCGGTGCGTCTACACATGGGCCTGCAGAACCCAATGCTCCCTTTTCCAAACTGTTCGCAATCCTGCGAAACTACACACCAGTGTCCTTCCTGGCGTTCTCACTTATTCAAGCCACAATCCTGTGGGTATAGGCGTTGGTCTCCCACCCAACGTTCTCACTAACGCCGCATATCAACGACGACCACATTCCTATGAACCATTATCAGGACAATATCTCAGTTACCTACTCGGGATAAAACTATAATAATGACTTTTGATACGGTTCCCAAATTATATGGTGTACCTCCTATTCTTGGCATCAAAGGTCCACTCACTCCCTCTTTATTCGATCACTATTTACCTGATCGGGATTTCACATCCGCTCACATAAACAACGCTCGACTAGGAGATACATTTACCAAGATTGAACATGAATACAAGGCACACGATAATTCCATAAGAATTAGGATATTTATTAACAGTAAACATAAATCACATTACTATGCAACATAACATCTGCAAAGAAAAGGTAAAGATTAGAGTGCACGTTCTATTAGAGCTGGTCGGACGTCACCTGATTAATATGAAGTCTGGGCTCGGCAGTCATCTAGGTTCCCTTCTCGTCTCTGTGTCCTGGCTCGCCTTGCAGTCACACCCCAGCCGTCACAAGTACACGTCTGCTCCGCTAGGCTCAACCTCGTCTGCTTCCCTCCAGGGCACCGGAACCTTGCTGGTTATTAGCTACCGTCTCTCTCTCTCTCTGTATCAATGCGCTCCGCGCTAATTCTCCTTCAGTCTTTCTCAGAGAGTTTCGGTCTTAAATCTTTCTAGGACTTCAAAGATGGCGACTGTCCGCCATGAGATAATTAATGGCAGAGATGCTAACGGCTAGATGCCGCCTACGGACTGACTCAAAACTGACTAACACCTTCGCTAATATCAAAGCCCGTTCCTTCATGGAAAGCTACGGCCAGTAACCTGCCGCCCACCAAATTCTTGTACCTCCCCGTACCAAGGACACGTTCCCAGCCGGCCGGCCTGAAGTTGTGTCTTCGGTGTGGAGAAAAATACATTCCTTCGATAAGGGTCAGCCTGAACCGGTTCTCTCCAAGCGAACAACAGCTTGAAACTAAAACATTACTCTTCACCTAGAAAGCCTTCTCGAGCTACCGGGCAGAAAACAAAATGGAGTCTGTCTCGTTTAAGGCCTACGGAGCCCACAATATGCATAGCTCCATGGAAAATATCCCAGCATGTTAGCAAATGAGCAAATCATGACTAATACTTATATATCTATCCCCTAACTTAAATTCATAAGCCCTACTTTAAGGAAAGTGACACGCAAATGCCCTAATATATGTAAGACAGGGGCCCTGTCTATAGTCCTAACCCCTATGCTATGGGGGTGATAGGCTGGAGTCACTCTCCATCATTCTCCCTCTCCAAAAGGCCAGCAAAAGGGCAGCCATTACAATGTTTCACAGGCACCCCCGGTTCTTTGACATGAGGATGTCTGGTAGGGGTGGTTCTTGTGCAGGATGGGGGCTACATGTTGGTCAGCAGTCAAGGTGTTTTGTTTTTGCAATTTGCAGTACGTGAGTGTGGTACTTACATATACCTCTTTTCTCTCTTTCAACTTTGGCCGAGGGCACTGACCCACAAAAGACAGAGCTCAGTGGTGGCAATGCATCAGAATCCGAAATCATACACACGCACACTGAGACTGAAGAGAGCAGCCCCGGAGAGGGAGACAGGACTGTCCCTGAGGACTCACATGTGGAGACACCGGGCCCGATTCACAGAATGAACTTAAGACTCAATCCTAAACTTACTACTATTTTGGTATTCACAGAATGCACTTACTACTTTTGGCATTCACAGAATGCACTTACTACTTTTGGTATTCACAGAATGAACTTACTACTTTTGGTATTCACAGAAGTTAGGATTTTGTCTTAAGTCTGTCTTAAGTCTGTCTTAAGTTTGTCTTAAGTCTGTCTTAAGACAAACTTAAGACAAAATCCTAACTTCTGTGAATACCAAAAGTAGTAAGTTCATTCTGTGAATGCCAAAAGTAGTAAGTGCATTCTGTGAATGCCAAAAGTAGTAAGTGCATTCTGTGAATACCAAAATAGTAGTAAATTTAGGATTGAGTCTTAAGTTCATTCTGTGAATCGGGCCCCACATCATCCTCATCTTCAGACGGTGTTGGTGAGTCAGCACTGTTGGTAGACACAGGGAGTGGGCAATCTACACCTTCAGTCGGTACACAGCACACAGGGCCAACACTGCCAACAACTGCAACAAGTACTACTCGTGCTCGCCAGAGTAAGGGGAGCAGAGTGGCCTTCGGTGCAGGCACCGCTGCCCCTGCCCCTGTGACACAAAGTGCCCTTTGTGCTGAGGCGGTTGATCTGCTGCGACAGCCGTTGTGTAGGGTAGACCAACATGATCAATGAATTCCTAGACCATGATAGGAAGTTGGGGCAGGTGGTAGCATTCATGGAGGGGATGCATGGCGATGTTGCTGGCCTACACAGAACAGTTCAGTCGTTATCCAACACAGTGTCTGCAGCCATTGAAAAGTCGCAGGGACAAGGTTCTACTTCAGTTCCCCCATCCACACCACTTGATGTCTCAGCGGAGAGTGACATTTCTGAGCAGGGCCCATTTTCGGGATATTGCACTAGAAGCAGCCACAGGCAGCAAGGCAGGGCACGGAGGGCACAGACACCATCCCCTAGGACAGGGAAATCTTTCACAGACCACGACATCAGCTACCCTGGAGTTGACACACAGGATACTCAAGGGGTGTTGGGGGACAGGGATTCACATGTAACACAGGCATCCCCCTCCAAAGGTACTCCCAAGGCAAGGGCACCTCCCCAGGCCAAGGACACTGCAAAGGAAAAGGACACTGCAAAGGAAAGGGCACCTCCCAAGGCCAGGGACACTGCAAAGGACAAGGACACTGCAAAGGAAAGGGCACCTCCAAAGGCCAGGGACACTCCCAAGGACAAGGACACTGCAAAGGAAAGGGCACCTCCCAAGGCCAGGGACATTGCAAAGGACAAGGACACTGCAAAGGAAAGGGAACCTCCCAAGGCCAGGGACACTGCAAAGGACAAGGACACTGCAAAGGAAAGGGCACCTCCCAAGGCCAGGGACACTGCAAAGGACAGGGACACTGCAAAGGAAAGGGCACCTCCCAAGGCCAGGGACACTCCCAAGGACAAGGACACAGCAAAGGAAAGGGCACCTCCCAAGGCCAGTGACACTCCCAAGGACAAGCACTGGCGTTGCCAATAGGTCTCGCAGTAGGAAAGTTGGAGCTATTACATTGCAAATAACAATGCCTTTTATTTTTGTTTTCATTTTAAAAACATAAAGGGCTTTGTCATTTACAAAACCAATAGCTCCAACTTTCCTACTGCGAGACCTATTGTGCACTGCACAGTGTGGGTGAAAGTGGCACTGCGTGTGTGTGAGTGGCTTTGAGTGAGTTGCGTTGCGTGGGTGAGTGGCGTTGCATGTGTGAGTGTTGTTGCGTGGGTGAGTGGCGTTGCGTGGGTGAGTGGTGTTGCGTGTGTGAGTGGCGTTGCATGTGTGAGTGGCGTTGCGTGTGTGAGTGGCGTTGCGTGTGTGAGTTGCGTTGCGTGTGTGAGTGGCATTGCATGGGTGAGTGTGGCGTTGCGTGTGTGAGAGTGGGCTTGCGTGGGTGTGAATGGCGTTGTGTGTCTGAAAGTGGTGCTGTGTGGGTAAAAGTGGCACTGCGTGGGTATGAGTGGCGTTGCGTGTGTGAGTGGCGTTGCATGTGTGAGTGGCGTTGCGTGTGTGAGTGGCGTTGCGTGTGTGAGTGGTGTTGCGTGTGTGAGTGGCGTTGCCTGTGAGTGGTGTTGCATGTGTGAGTGGCGTTGCATGTGAGTGGCGTTGCATGTGTGAGTGGCGTTGCATGTGTGAGTGGCATTGCATGTGTGAGTGGCGTTGCATGTGTGAGTGGCGTTGCATGTGTGAGTGGCGTTGCATGTGTGAGTGGCGTTGCGTGGATGAGTGGTGTTGCGTGGGTGAGTGGCATTGTGTGGATGAGTGGCGTTGCGTGGATGAGTGGCATTGCGTGCATGAGTGGCATTGCATGGGTGAGTGGCGTTGCGTGGGTGAGTGGCGTGGTGGTGGGTGAGTGGCGTGGCAGTGGGTGAGTGGCGTTGCGTGGGTGAGTGGCGTTGCGTGGGTGAGTGGCGTTGCGTGGGTGAGTGGCGTTGCATGGGTGAGTTGCATTGTGTGGGTGAGTGGCGTTGCATGTGTGAGTGGCGTTGCATGTGTGAGTGGCGTTGCATGTGTGAGTGGCGTTGCATGTGTGAGTGGCATTGCATGGATGAGTGGCGTTGCGTCGATGAGTGGCGTTGCGTGGATGAGTGGCGCTGCGTGGATGAGTGGCGTTGTGTGGATGAGTGGCGTTGCGTGGATGAGTGGGGTTGCGTGGGTGAGTTGTGTTGCGTGTGTGAGTGGCGTTGCTTGGGTGAGTGGCGTTGCTTGGGTGAGTGTGGCATTGCGTGGGTGATAGTGGGCTTGCGTGGATGAGTGGCGTTGCGTGGATGAGTGGGGTTGCGTGGGTGAGTTGTGTTGCGTGTGTGAGTGGTGTTGCTTGGGTGAGTGGTGTTGCTTGGGTGAGTGTGGCATTGCGTGGGTGATAGTGGGCTTGCGTGGGTGTGAGTGGCTTTGCGTGAGTGAGTGAGTGAGTGGCGTTGCGTGGGTGAGTGGCGTTGCATGTGTGAGTGGTGTTGCGTGGGTGAGTGGCGTTGCATGTGTGAGTGGCGTTGCGTGGATGAGTGGCGTTGCGTGGATGAGTGGGGTTGCGTGGATGAGTGGGGTTGCGTGGATGAGTTACGTTGCGTGTGTGAGTGGTGTTGCTTGGGTGAGTGGCGTTGCGTGGGTGAGTGTGGTGTTGCGTGGATGATAGTGGGCTTGCGTGGGTGTGAGTGGTGTTGCGTGTCTGTAAGTGTTGCTGTGTGGGTGAAAGTGGCACAGAGCCTTTGATGTGGCCTGGCGCAGGAGAAATGCTGCTGCTGCTAATTAAATATAAAAAGTGTTTAGGGACTCAAGGCTGCAGAGAGTAACAAGGCAGTGCTGGGAGGGGTGCTGCGCACCAACTGAAGTGCTCTGGTTGCACGGCCTGCCGTGTGAAGTGATAAGCCTTTGAAGTACACAGGCATGCTGTGACGGAGGTGTGAGAGGTCTGGCAGGGAACAGATGGCCTGGCTGTGAAGCAGGGGGCGGGGCAGCGCTGGGGAAGCCTGTGGGAGGGTGATTGATGCCTTTGATGTGGGGAGGGAGGAGAGCCTTTTGCGAGCCTGCAGGAGAAATGCTGCTGATGCGCGTGCATGTTTAATCACGTGATTCACGTGAACTTAAAGAAAACCGCGGCTGAAAGCCCGTGGTTTGAAGAGGATTTTGGCCACTTGAATTCTCGTTCCCTCAATGCGCTTGCGCGCATTGTAGGTCACGAGACCTAGTTGCATGTGTGAGTGGCGTTGCATGTGTGAGTGGCGTTGCATGTGTGAGTGGCGTTGCATGTGTGAGTGGCGTTGCGTGTGTGAGTGGCGTTGCATGTGTGAGTGGCGTTGGGTGTGTGAGTGGCGTTGCGTGGGTGAGTGGCGTTGCGTGGGTGAGTGGCGTTGCGTGGGTGAGTGGCGTTGTGTGGGTGAGTGGCGTTGCATGGGTAAGTGGCATTGCGTGTGTGAGTGGCGTTGCATGTGTGAGTGGCGTTGCATGTGTGAGTGGCGTTGCATGTGTGAGTGGCGTTGTGTGTGTGAGTGGCGTTGCGTGGATGAGTGGCGTTGCGTGGATGAGTGGCGTTGCGTGGATGAGTGGCATTGCGTGGATAAGTGGCGTTGCGTGGATGTGTGGCGTTGCTTGGATGAGTGGCGTTGCGTGGATGAGTGGGGTTGCGTGGGTGAGTTGTGTTGCGTGTGTGAGTGGTGTTGCTTGGGTGAGTGGCGTTGCTTGGGTGAGTGTGGTATTGCGTGGGTGATAGTGGGCTTGCGTGGATGAGTGGCGTTGCGTGGATGAGTGGGGTTGCATGGGTGAGTTGTGTTGCGTGTGTGAGTGGTCTTGCTTGGGTTAGTGGCGTTGCTTGGGTGAGTGTGGCATTGCGTGGGTGATAGTGGGCTTGCGTGGGTGTGAGTGGCGTTTCGTGTCTGAAAGTGGTGCTGTGTATGTGAAAGTGGCACTGCGTGGGTGTGAGTGGCTTAGCGCGAGTGAGTGAGTGAGTGGCGTTGCGTGGGTGAGTGGCGTTGCATGTGTGAGTGGTGTTGCGTGGGTGAGTGGCATTGCATGTGTGAGTGGCGTTGCGTGGATGAGTGGCGTTGCATGGATGAGTGGCGTTGCATGGATGAGTGGCGTTGCGTGGATGAGTGGGGTTGCGTGGATGAGTGGGGTTGCGTGGATGAGTTGCGTTGCGTGTGTGAGTGGTGTTGCTTGGGTGAGTGGCGTTGCGTGGGTGAGTGTGGTGTTGCGTGGATGATAGTGGGCTTGCGTGGGTGTGAGTGGCGTTGCGTGTCTGTAAGTGTTGCTGTGTGGGTGAAAGTGGCACAGAGCCTTTGATGTGGCCTGGCGCAGGAGAAATGCTGCTGCTGCTAATTAAATATAAAAAGTGTTTAGGGACTCACGGCTGCCGAGAGTAACAAGGCAGTGCTGGGAGGGGGGCTGCGCACCAACTGAAGTGCTCTGGTTGCACGGCCTGCGGCCGGCCGTGTGAAGTGATAAGCCTTTGAAGTACACAGGCATGCTGTGACGGAGGTGTGAGAGGTCTGGCAGGGAACAGATGGCCTGGCTGTGAAGCAGGGGGCGGGGCAGCTGTGAGGAAGCCTGTGGGAGGGTGATTGATGCCTTTGATGTGGGGAGGGAGGAGAGCCTTCTGCGAGCCTGCAGGAGAAATGCTGCCGATGCGCGTGCATGTTTAATCACGTGATTCACGTGAACTTAAAGAAAACCGCGGCTGAAAGCCCGTGGTTTGAAGAGGATTTTGGCCACTTGAATTCTCGTTCCCTCAATGCACTTGCGCGCATTGTAGGTCACGAGACCTAACAAGGACACTGCAAAGGAAAGGGACACTACAATGGGCCGGGACACTACAAAGGACAAGCCAACTCCCAGGGACAGGGCCACGCCCACGGATCAGGCACATTCCAGAGACAGGACACGTCCTACAGGCAAGGCACCTCCCAGGGCCAAGGGTTCTCCCAGGGACACGAGCTCTATCAAGGACAGGCATACATCACCCCTGCATGCCCTAAGGCTGATGTTGGAGAAGGAACGTAAAACACATGTGTCTGCGGTGGAGTCCCCCTATACTTCTACTCCCATCCACACCCCGCAGAAGCAGAGGAAGGAGTACACTGTTGTTGCATCACCCATTACACATGATGCAGAGGGCAGAAGGCAGGGCCACAGCAAACGTCAAGCAGGGTCCAGCAGGTCCCCAGAGAGCAGACCCACACCAGCACATGATTCACCTGTGATGGGTGAAGTTCATGATGAGGTCACACCACTTACCAGTCCAGTCATGTCCAGGGTGCCCTTCCATATCCCAAAGAAATGGAGACACACACCTGTGACACCTGCCCACCCCAATGTCGCTCAAGTACAGCTGCCCCCAGCTCCAGAGCCACCCTGCCTCCTGGCCCATACAGCCCTGTGGCTCATCATTTCAGTGGTCCTAGTGGGTCAGCTGCAGTTCACTCTCATGTGTCAGATAGTGGCACTGTGTCTGTTGTTCGCTGTCAAGCCTCATGTAGTAGCACTGTGTCAGTTGTGCCCTCTCTGTTTCAGGTACTACCAATGTGTGTGTCCGTCACTCTCATGTCTCAGATGCTGGCATGGTATTTGTTGGTCACTGTGCACGGTCATGTCCTGGCAGTGTGTCTGGGTCTATGGCTCATGTGCCAGTCACTAGAGCTGTGGCTGTGTCTCGCACTCCTGTATCTGGTGCTGGCAGTGTGTCTGGGTCTATGGCTCATGTGTCAGTCACATGAGCTATGGCTGTGTCTCCCAATCCGGTATCAGATCCTGCCACTGTGTCCAAGGCTACTAGGTTGAGCAGTCCACCAAATTCAGTGATGTGAGGTGTAGCTCCCATCACTCACATTTCATTGTACTTAGTGTGTAGATAGTCCATTGTAACCTCCCTTGCATTATTTATGTCCATGGGACGGGCCGCTTGACACACGTCCTTGTGCTGTCTCTGATGTAGCTGCTCTGTTACGAACACTGCCGTGTTGCTGTTAGGATGCTGCATTGTGCCCTCTCATGTGCTGCCACTGATGTCCCTGCTGTGTGCCATGGACTGTTGAGGCACTTAACCCCTCTCATGTGCTGCCACTGATGTCCCTGCTGTGTGCCATGGACTGTTGATGCACTTAACCCCTCTCATGTGCTGTCTCTGATGTACCTGCTCTGTTATGAACAGTGCCCTGTTGCTGTTAGGATGCTACATTATGCCCTCTCATGTGCTGCCTCAGATGTACCTGCTCTGTTACGAACACTGCCCTGTTGCTGTTAGGATGCTGCATTTTGGCCCCTCTCATGTGCTGCCTCTGATGTACCTGTGCCTTGCCATGGACTGTTGATGCTCTGTGCACCTCTCGTGTGCTGCCTCAGATGTACCTGCTCTGTGCCATGGACTGTTGATGCACTTCAACCCTCTCATGTGCTGCCTCAGATGTACCTGCTCTGTGCCTTGCCATGGACTGTTGATGCACTTGGCCCCTCTCACGTGCTGCCACTGGTGTCCCTGCTGTGTGCCATGGACTGTTGATGCTCTGTACCCCTCTCATGTGCTGCCACTGATGTCCCTGCTGTGTGCCATGGACTGTTGATGCACTTAACCCCTCTCATGTGCTTCTTCTGATGTACCTGCTCTGTTATGAACACTGCCCTGTTGCTGTTAGGATGCTGCATTTTGGCCCCTCTCATGTGCTACCTCTGATGTACCTGTGCCTTGCCATGGACTGTTGACGCTCTGTGCCCCTCTCATGTGCTGCCTCAGATGTACCTGCTCCGTGCCATGGACTGTTGATGCACTTCACCCCTCTCATGTGCTGCCTCAGATGTACTTGCTCTGTGCCTTGCCATGGGCTGTTGATGCTCTGTGCCCTTCTCATGTGCTGCCTCTGATGTACCTGCTCTGTTATGAACACTGCCCTGTTGCTGTTATGATACTCCATTGTGCCCTCTCATGTGCTACATCAGATGTACCTTTTCTGTTGTATCCAGTGCCCATGCTCCTGCCTACTCTAGGAGTTATTTACTAATATGTGCAATAAAACAATTTATTCGTGTGTAGTGGTTTCTACGGTCATTCCTGGTTGTCTACTTGCATTGTTGATATATTGGTGGTATTGTAAATGCTGTTTCCCCAACATGCATCTCCCCCCTCCCCACGTCACAGCCCCAGCAGGTACTCCCCTTCCGGAAGCGACTGTTGTGTTTGCGTACCTGCGTCGTCGTCGGCGACGGTCCATGACTTGGTGGTGGTGGAGCACGAAGAGGATCGGAAATGCATTCAGAGCTGGGTCCATGACGGAGATCTGCCTGTGGTGGGTATCTCTCTGCAATGTTTTGCCTCTCCGCTGTGGTGAATCCGCCGTGTTCAGGCTGGTGGTTTTTCCACTGCGATTTGCTGTGTCTTATCCGCTATCGTAATTGCGTGGTCGGTCGGAGACGTCATTCCATACGGCGGTGTCTCTGGTTGGTTTCGTCTGCCGCGGGGTCGGGTGTATTTCCGCGGCGGTGCTTGTTTTTCTGCGGCGTACGTAAATTTGACAGTGCTTCCCATCCTAATGGGCTGGACGGACTGACCGCGGCTGGCGGACTGAAAAAAGGCATTTTCGGCCTACTTCATGCCGGCGGACGTCCTTCCGTCCACCATCCTAATGACCCCCTAAGTTGCTAAACTTAGCGCCATCGCAGGGGGAAACGCAAAGCTGCACCACATTCGTGTAAATATGGGGAAGGCTTTCGTTTCAGAAGTGGCAAGCACAGCATTAAGCCAAGGAGGCTAATGCCGAGCTCGGCAACTTATCCTCCTAAGTTTTTGAGAATCATGGATTTTGTTTAAGTGGGCAGGACACCACTGCAATCCAGGGCTGAGATTTAATAAACTTTTGTGTTGGCATCACTAAACAACAATATATAACTCTTTGAAAAGCAAGTGATAGCAGCAATAAACATTAGCAAGGAACAGGATTTTGACTCCAAAAGGTGGCATGAGTACAGTGCTGAACACAATTACGTCACGTGAAACCCCTGGAAATCAATGCAAAGTAGACAGAACAAGTTGGAAACCATTTACCACTGGATTCCATGAAAAATCATATTAACATGAATCACAGAAAGGTACTTATCCTGACATTGCATGAAATACTAGTGCCAAAGGAAAAAAGCAAACAATGAGCAAGATGATTTCATATTTCCACATGCAATAAGTGGCATAATATACAGTTTTCCTTTAAGTGGTCAACTGCGAGGGGCCATTTGGAGGGTTTCCCTTGAATTCAAACTCATGAATGACATCTCTTGCTAACCTTTGTTCCCTGTTTCAATGTATTATTGCAACTAGCATCATGCAGCAAAGTATTTTTCATGTGTCTGTAGCCAACAGCATTTTTGCTGCGTGACATGCTCTAAATAAGATGCAGTGCAATTTTTGCTGTTTGTGCAGTGAAGTTCTGCAGACGTTCACCCAGTGTGGCATTGCACGATTCTTCCATCAATCAACCAATCAATCAGGGGGTAATAAAGCTCTCCTACTCACCCGTGAGGGATTCTTGGTAAATCTATGTCCAGTTTTCTTTTGTGGGCAACTAATGCAGTGACTCCCACCAAAACCCTCTTTAAAAGAAGAAGCAAAGCAAGAGGACTTAATTTCCCATCACCGAACTCACAGGAAGTGACATCATTGAATTTCCCATCATTCATCTGCACAGTAAGTGACATCACTGGATTTCCCCACATGCATTTGCATAGGAAGTTACACATCCGGTTTCCCATCAAATTTTCTTTAAAAGAAGAAGTCAGGGAAGAGGACCTCATTTTCGATCATCTATCTGCACAGGAAGTGACATTCATGGATTCCCAATGAGCCATTTGTACTAGAAGTAACATCACTGGATTTTCCATCATCCATCTGCACAGGAAGTGACATCTCTGGTTTCCCAACAAAACTATTTTTAAAAGAAGAAGCCAAGCAAGAGGACTTTATTTTTATTTACCCATCTGCACAGGAAGTGACATCACTGTATTTTCCATCATCTATCTGCACGGGAGGTGACATCACTGGTTTCATGCCGCAGCACCCTGTGCCCCTGCCAAGGTCTACTTGAAGGCACAGCGTATGAGACGCTGGCCACAAAGGTACACCAAAGGCAAGCCAATCTGTACCCTTCTGCGACTGGACCCCACCCGGGGCCAGGAGCAGTGGTTCTCCCCGTACCCACTGCTAAACTGCAGAGCTCCTCTGTTCTTTCACCTCCAAACACTGCTTGCCACACTGTTGCCACACCGCACCACAGAACTCAGAAGAAGCGTTCACATACACCTCCTGAAAGTTCTCATTAGGGGTGAGTGATAAAATCTGGTCAACCAGCGGCATTTGCTGTGTTTTGCTTACTTTGTGTTACGCTTATAATGTGGAGCTCCGGTAAAACTCTGCCAACCATGGTGGAGTTCTTTCTTGCATGCAGCTTGCAAACACTAAGTTGCCGAGCATGAGTGGGAGTTGGGGCGCCTAGTACAATTTTCAAAAAACAACAGGTGATGGACAGAATGCAGAACAATGTCATACATTCACCCCAGTACAGAGATCTGCGCCTAAATCCATAGTTTTTTTGCTCACCATGCCATTCCAGTTTGAACCCAGCCATATGCAAATCAGTCTTGACCCTGTGCCCCATGGGAACAGTCCAGCCCGAATTGCCAAGCCAGGTCCTCCCTGGACTGGAAACAAGCATCTAAGGACCGGTTTCGGGCTTTCAGCCCTCATCAGCCTGGATAGCTTGATTCAAATGGCATGGAGAGCATGGGACTCATGTCTGAGCATACCCGTCTCACTCGGGGTGACAAATGCAAAAAACAACAGGTGATGGACAGAGCGCAGAACAATGTCATACATTCACCCCAGTACAGAGATCTGGGCCTAAATCCATCCTGTTTTTGCTCACCATGCCATTCCAGTTTGAACCCAGCCATATGCAAATCAGTCTTGACCCTGTGCCCCATGGGAACAGTCCAGTCCTCCCTGGACTGGAAACAAGCATCCAAGGACCGGTTTCGGGCTTTCAGCCCTCTTCAGCCTGGATAGCTTGATTCCAGTGGCATGGAGAACACGGGACTCACGTCTGAGCATACCCGTCTCACTCGGGGTGACAAATGCAAAAAACAACAGGTGACGGACAGAGTGCAGAACAATGTCATTCATTCACCCCAGTACAGAGATCAGGGCCTAAATCCATCGTGTTTTTGCTCACCATGCCATTCCAGTTTGAACCCAGCCATATGCAAATCAGTCTTGACCCTGTGCCCCATGGGAACAGTCCAGTCCTCCCTGGACTGGAAACAAGCATCCAAGGACCGGTTTCGGGCTTTCAGCCCTCTTCAGCCTGGATAGCTTGATTCCAGTGGCATGGAGAACACGGGACTCACGTCTGAGCATACCCGTCTCACTCGGGGTGACAAATGCAAAAAACAACAGGTGATGGACAGAGTGCAGAACAATGTCATTCATTCACCCCAGTACAGAGATCTGGGCCTAAATTCATCGTTTTTTTGCTCACCATGCCATTCCAGTTTGAACCCAGCCATATGCAAATCAGTCTTGACCCTGTGCCTCATGGGAACAGTCCAGCCCGAACTGCCAAGCCAGGTCCTCCCCGGACTGGAAACAAGCATCCAAGGACGGGTTTCGAGCTTTCACCCCTCATCAGCCTGGATAGCTTGATTCCAGTGGCATGGAGAGCACGGGACTCACTTCTGAGCATACCCGTCTCACTCTGGGTGACAATGCAAAAAACAACAGGTGCTCAGAGCAACTTGAGCAGAAATTTGCATCCGTCGTTTTATTTTATTGGTACAAAACCCAGAGTACACAAAAAGTGGCAGAAACTGGGATAAGGGATCAGGTTGCATGGGATATATGGGCATTTCTTGAATATAGTATAGGCAGAAAACATAGAAGAAAGCATTTTTCTGCACCACACACAATTATTCGCAAATTCGCCATGATGATCAGCGCAGCACCCCATAACTTTGCCAGAAATTCACAATCTGTACAAAATTAAAAATTATATATATAGTCACGCACCTTCCCTGAGTCTCAGTTAGACACTCACACACCCACTCAGACACTCATGCACCCACTCATAAATCTACTCAGACATTTATGCACCCAGTCACAGACCCACTCAGACACTCAGTCACCCACTCACATACTCATTCAGAAACAATACAAGAGACTATTTATCTCTCAATTTTTCCCAAGTGGGCCAATTTCAAGTGTCAGCTCTACTCCTGGCGATTTTCTGGTTTTGTAAATTCGGTGATCAAGGCTGCAAGGACAGCCGAAACGCGTCCGAACAAAGCCAAAATAAATTGAATTTTGAAGCTACACAAGGCGTCGTGGTTATCTGTAGAAGGGTGAAACGATGACGTGACTTGCATATTGCGGACCTTCTCCGGTGGGGTCCGGTGGCGACGCGACTCTCGAGGCAGGCAGCGGGGAAACACGGGAGACTTGTTCTTCATACATTTACTACTGCCACCCCCAGTATACTCCACGAAGAAGAAAGCTTGAAAAACGGCATCAGCGCTGGGTGTAAGCTGATTGGGAAGCGTGTCGAGAGGCCCGAGTTCGAGTCCGGCGACATCCAAGGTAAGCCTGTGCCTAAACAAGCGGGAGTAGGGGAGAGAGTAAAGGACCCGGAACGGAAGATTTTACATTCCAAATCGGTACAGGTTGTAGCTTAAGGGAGGATCCCTAGTAAAGACAAAAGTATGTCGGCCACCGAAATGAGAGAACGGGAGGAGGCAGCATTGTTGGCTTTTGATGACAATAAACCTGTCGGAGACCCCGCACTTTCTAAAAGTAACAGTAAAGGAGAACAATTAGATAATTTAAGTGTACGCCTAAAGAGACTGGAAAAACTCAAACGTGGAGAAATTGCTAAATGGTGGGAGTCTAAATCTCTGCAGCGCTATCTGGAAGTGCAAAGAATTCCAAGAGGGCTGCTCATTCTTGTGGCACCCACTTACTAAGAGCAAAACCCAAAAATGTTAAAAGAATGGGCTAGTAACAACAAAGATGCATCACGGCGCTTGCTATCAATCTTGATCAAATATGCGGACATAGACCGCCAAAAAATACTAGAAGAACTGGAACTATTATTAAGTGAGCTGGAAAAAGAAGAAGACCAAGATGCAATAAATACATTTAAAAAAGAAATGACAACGAGATTGCTCAAGCAAGAACAGGTGATCAAAGAAAGAAAGACCCAGAAATTTGTAAGAGACAAATTAGACTATGAAAGAGGACAAATTTACACATTTGCTAAAAAGTTTGACAACATCCGAAGGCATAATATGTCCCAAATAGTTAAACCACCTAAACAAGTGCGCTCTGGTCAGAGCAGTCTTCAAAGTTCGGAGGTCGACACCGACTTAGAGGAAGACGCAAATGTGCAAAAAAGCAAAGCAATTCCCACAGTAATTGATGAATTCAGTTATTTAAACGGCGAGCGCCGGTTCAATCTAAGACCAAGGCAACAAATATGGACAACCCAGCCGCAAAGAGGAAGGGGAAGAGGCAAAGGCACCAAAGGCGGAAAAGGGCAGCCTACAGAAGAAGGGAATCAACTGAAAAAGAAGGGAGCGAAGAATTAACGATAGGAGATCAAACAAGCATAATCAACCTCACGAATGTTAAACTCACTGAAAAGGAGGAGAGAATATTGAACTTGGGACTATCATTTTGTCCGGACACAGATTTAGACTATGTACAAACACGTATAGACCTATTTAAGTTTGTGCGTGTATTGAAACTGAAAAAACACTTTCTTTTGAACAGTTCCCTGAGGAAACCGAGTCTATCTGAACCTGCAATCACTACCCAGGATGAATTAACGGTGGGGGATATGGATCTATGGATGGACCTAAGAAATCATGATGACAATTTGGTCACAGTCGATGTGAATACGATAGCGGAGGAGGAAGGTGTAGCTATCAGTGAAGGAGTATCCACTGGATTTAGGCTTAATTCCAGGTTTCCACCTCAAGGAAAAATTGATGCAATTGACATATTTAATGAGACTGTTATTAATGAACTCAAACTCCTTAATGCACAAATCTGCAAAGACAAAAACAGAAATAAAAATTCACCATATGCACTACAACAAAATGAGTATCATCAGTTAATTAAAAAGTCAGCTGATAATAATGAGTGCATAGTGCGTAGCGCTGATAAAGGAGGGAATGTGGTCCTATGGGATCGCCAATTGTATGTAAACGAAGCATATAAACAACTGAATATTGGAATGTGTTATTCTAAAATCAGTGAAACTGTGATGACAAATTGCTATAGTAAATTTAATGATCTATTACAAGCATGGCATATTGAAGGTTTGCTTACTGATGATGAACTGAAATTCTTGATTATTGACAAACCAGTTACCCCCATATTCTATTTAATACCAAAAGTACATAAGAGCTTAACAAATCCCCCGGGCCGCACAATCATATCGGCAATAGGAAGTGCTTTTGAGAATACGTCAAAATTCATTGATTCATTTTTGAATAAGGAAGCTCAAGCGCTACCTTCGTATTTGAAAGACACGGGTGATTTTCTTAAGCAAATGTATGATCTACCATGGGAAGCTGATTATTTACTCATGACAATTGATGTTACCACATTGTATACGAGTATCAGGGATGATGATGGGCTGAGAGCGGTCAAAAATTTCTTAAGAAATAGACCAATCCGCCTATGGACACATACAACCATGCTCTTAACACCTTGGCTGCTATGGCTTTTCCCCTCCTGTGCTGGGAGGCTTTGAATTCCCATTGTTCATGACGAGCTCAGCTCATCATAAGCACAGCTCAACCGTGCCTCATGACGAGCTCAGCTCGTCATGAGCAGCGAAGGGGTTAACAATAGTAGAAACGTGCTTAAAGAGCAATTTCTTTCTCTTTATAGGTACCCTATACCATCAGATCTGTGGAACTGTGATGGGCACCTGCTTTGCCCCCAGCTCTGCTAATTTGCATATGGGCTGGTGGGAGGAGCAGGTGATCCGGAAGCAGTACCCAGATATCTGGGATGAGCACGTGATGCATTGGAGTCGTTTTATTGACGACCTGTTTATAGTAAGGAAGGGAACACGAGCACAAGCTGAGAGTTTCATTAATAAGATTCAAGACAATAATTTAAACTTGAAATTTACAAGTACCATCAGTCAGTCAGAGATAAATTTCTTAGATGTGACGGTATACATCCATGAAGGTAAAATTGTGACCAAATTGTATAGATAACCCACAGCAGCCAACACGGTACTGCATGCACAGAGCTTCCACCCGGTAAATTTAAAGAGGAGTATTCCGTATGGTGAATGTATGCGAACAAAACGGAATTGTAGTGAAAAGGGACAGGTGAAGGTGGAGCTTGGCATCCTCGAGGAAAGGTTCAAGAAAAGAGGCTACCCAAAGAAATGGATAGGCAAGATAAAAAGAGAAGACATTTTATTCTGGGCTCCGAAAAAAGTGGATAAAGAAAAGAATTACTGTAGACTCATTACTAAATTTAGTGTACAGCAAGACAAAGTCAGGAGCATTTTAAATCGTCATTGGCACCTGATTAAAGGCGACGAGGTCCTAGGCAAAGCAGTCTCTCGTAAACCTTAAATAACATTCCGACCTGTTAAGTCATTAAGGCAATCGTTGGTGAAAAGTTCAATCAAGAAGAAAGCAGTGAAGAGAACCTGGTTGGTACAGAAGGGAGGTTTTATTAGGTGCACAAAGTGCAAAGCCTGCCGCCATGGGGTAAACACAAAAGAGTATAAGGTGGGAACCTCTGAAAAAGTGAAGAAAATCAAGGACAATTTTGACTGTAAGACGGACTTCGATGTCTACGTGCTGCAGGGCCCATGTGGCCTGCGGTACATGGGCAGCACCATCTTGGAAGTCCAGAAAAGAGTGTTGCACAACTTAAGGGCTATCACGAATGCAGATAGATCCTACCCGGTGGCACGCCACTTTGAAAGATTCCATAAACAAGAGACAGCAGGATTGACTTATTTTGTCATCGATTCAGTAAAAAAAGATGTTAGAGGGGACAACAGGGAGAAGCAGCTCCGTAAACTTGAATCGAGGTACATAATATAACTAAATTCTAAGCAACCAGTAGGGCTTAACATTGAGGAAGATTTGCATGGACATCTGTAAATTTTGTATTAATGTCTGACAATTACTAACAATGCTTGCATGATTTTAAAGTTTTAATGATCATGTGCTGAATGTTTTATTTTCTGGTAGACAGAGGTATGTAAATGACACCCGTGACTTATTCAAAATAAGAAAAGGTTATTTAAGTAATGCCATTTGGAGACTAACTAAGGTGATATTATGTGATATTTATAGATATTGCCCACTAGGGCTGAATAGGAGTAGAGCTGACACTTGAAATTGGCCCACTTGGGCAAAATTGAGAGATAAATAGTTTCTTGTATTAAGAGGGAGTTGAAATGTCCACCACATTGTAGAAAAGCAGGCTCTCCAAAATGGCCAAGCGTATTTTCTTGCTCCAGGCTAAAATAGTAAATTGGTGGGGCAAGCGCTACCTTGTATTGAATACATTGCCAGAATAATTATTGCTGGTACAACTGTGAAAAGTGCATTATATGCTGTGATGCTTGCGATATAACTTTATTGAGCAAATTTGAGTGCAACGTATTTAAGAACTACGAGTCTGTTTACCATTGCTTTGTTTCTGTTGTTCAACATGTGACTTGTGTAAGGTAACAGTGATAGTTTAAAATGGCGATTTTCTGGTTTTGTAAATTCGGTGAACAAGGCTGCAAGGACAGCCGTAACGCGTTCGAACAAAGCCGAATAGATTGAATTTTGAAGCTACACAAGACGTTGTGGTTATCTGTACAAGGGTGAAACGATATGCGGACCTTCTCCGGTGGGGTCCGGTGGCAACGCGACTCTCGAGGCAGGCAGCGGGGAAACACGGGAGACTTGTTCTTTATATATATATATATATATATAGGAGACACGGAGACACGGAATAAAATAAAACGACCTTTAAAGAACTCGGACTGTGCACCAAATTGTCTGGGATCAGAGCACGACCACAAGTCCCATAATGCATTTTAACAGGAAGTGATTCCATAAATGAATGCCATTGGAGGCAAACAAAATGACTTTGAACATCGGACTGTGGGGTGATGCAAGAGCGAGGCTTAACTTGAAAAAGTTCCAGGTGGAACGAAACATGTCGGACTTAAGCCACAAGCTGCTTGTTTTAATTCATTAAAGACTACTGAAACGAAGCTTCCTGGTGTGACCACCGTTTTTTCCTCTGGGATCAAACCTTGTTGTAATATATATATATATATATATATATATATATATATATATATATATATATATATATATATATATATATATATCACATTGTTCACATTTGCCCAAAGCTTTAGGTTGCACTCACCACTCAATTCGGCAGCAGCGTCCTGAAACAACATGAAGATTCAATAAATCAGCCTTACGCGTTTCGAACTTGACGTTCTTGTTCACAGGCAAGACGGATGCACACATGCAAAGAAACTGCTGCTTTGTGATACCTTTTTATTCTCCTCCAATAGGTCACATGATAATAGCAAAGCATGATGGTAGCAGTAGTTTCACAATCGTGCACATTTTCATTTCTCAACTGTGCACGCATTGAAATAGTTCTTGCATTTCCGTCTTAAATATTCAGTTCAATATAGCCATTAATGAGCTCTTTCCAAGTCTTTTCAATCTGTTGCTCAATGTACAAAGCCAGTTGTTGGTCCAAAAGGGCCCTCGTATTTACAAAGTCCCAGGCCCACGTCTGATAGCGCAGGGGTGCAGCCTCACGGCAGGACTGCCGCGTGTAATCTCATTGTTCACATTTGCCCAAAGCTTTAGGTTGCACTCACCACTCAATTCGGCAGCAGCGTCCTGAAACAACATGAAGATTCAATAAATCAGCCTTACGCGTTTCGAACTTGACGTTCTTGTTCACAGGCAAGACGGATGCACACATGCAAAGAAACTGCTGCTTTGTGATACCTTTTTATTCTCCTCCAATAGGTCACATGATAATAGCAAAGCATGATGGTAGCAGTAGTTTCACAATCGTGCACATTTTCATTTCTCAACTGTGCACGCATTGAAATAGTTCTTGCATTTCCGTCTTAAATATTCAGTTCAATATAGCCATTAATGAGCTCTTTCCAAGTCTTTTCAATCTGTTGCTCAATGTACAAAGCCAGTTGTTGGTCCAAAAGGGCCCTCGTATTTACAAAGTCCCAGGCCCACGTCTGATAGCGCAGGGGTGCAGCCTCACGGCAGGACTGCCGCGTGTAATCTCATTGTTCACATTTGCCCAAAGCTTTAGGTTGCACTCACCACTCAATTCGGCAGCAGCGTCCTGAAACAACATGAAGATTCAATAAATCAGCCTTACGCGTTTCGAACTTGACGTTCTTGTTCACAGGCAAGACGGATGCACACATGCAAAGAAACTGCTGCTTTGTGATACCTTTTTATTCTCCTCCAATAGGTCACATGATAATAGCAAAGCATGATGGTAGCAGTAGTTTCACAATCGTGCACATTTTCATTTCTCAACTGTGCACGCATTGAAATAGTTCTTGCATTTCCGTCTTAAATATTCAGTTCAATATAGCCATTAATGAGCTCTTTCCAAGTCTTTTCAATCTGTTGCTCAATGTACAAAGCCAGTTGTTGGTCCAAAAGGGCCCTCGTATTTACAAAGTCCCAGGCCCACGTCTGATAGCGCAGGGGTGCAGCCTCACGGCAGGACTGCCGCGTGTAATCTCATTGTTCACATTTGCAAATGAAAATGTGCACGATTGTGAAACTACTGCTACCATAACGCGTAAGGCTGATTTATTGAATCTTCATGTGGTTTCAGGACGCTGCTGCCGAATTGAGTGGTGAGTGGTGAGTGCAACCTAAAGCTTTGGGCAAATGTGAACAATGATATATATATATATATATATATATATATAATGATATATATATATATATATATATATATATATATATATATATATATATATATATATATATATATATATATATATACATATATCCACACAGCTTCTGTTTCACCGGTATGGCACCACAGAATAACGGACCGCCAAGCAGCGCGTAAGTATTCAAGTTAGGTTTATTATCCTTCCAGAGTCATTTCGGCATGACGCGTTTTGGGTAAAGACTACCCTTGATCACATATATATTTATATATAATTATATATATATATATATAGAAAGAGAGAGAGAGAAAGAGAGAGAGAGAGAGATTGATAGATATATATATTGACTAAAAAACTAAGGTTACAGGTATACTAAAGTTAGGTTCAGATCTTACACACACAAAATTATAGAAAGTAGCATTTATAGTTATCTCAAACAACTATAACTTGTGCACTAAGGTAACTATAACTGACGCCCTGCCATGTACAGTAAGAATTTCATTGCAATTGTTGCAGTGATATTATCAATGATGTCATAGAAGATGTCATGAGTGATGTAATATGTGTGATAATTTGTAGTGCATGGCGAGGGCATGAGTTAGTGTTACCTTAGAGCATGAGTTATAGTTACTTGAGATAACTATAATTGCTGCAATTTCTACGTTTTTTGCGTGTGTAAGATCCGAACCTAACTATAATGGAGCCGGCCAAACTGTCATGCACACTTAGCCTTTTTCCAACCCAAGCTGTGTTGTACAGCTGGGTGGAAAGCCAACACAGGCTCTCAGTCCATGTCTGAGCTCTAAACCAGGGCACTCAGACCAATCCCAGCATTGCTCTCATCCTGGGAATACTATTCCCAGAATGAAAGCAACGCTGGAATTGGTATCTGGGAGCCTGTGCAGTGTGCAACAGTTCCTGGATGTCCGGGAGGAGTGCAATATTATATATTTATATATGTATTTATTTGTTGGTATAAATACCAAGGCAGCTCTCCTCATGGAGAGGAGCATGCTGCTCACCTACTTCACTTACTTTGTTTATGTAGGGTTATCAAACCTCTGGGTCAAAGTGAAGGGTATTTTTTACATTTTTGTTCTTCTCCCTTGACTCAGTCTATTTGTGATGGGAGCCAGATGTATCTCACCCATCATTTATAACCCCCCTTCTCACCTATGGCATTTTGCCACCTATGACCAAAGTGCAGTGTGGTTCAATTGGGGACAGCAGTATTGGCTGTGAAAGGTGCATCTGCTTCAGATAATGAGGCATTTACAAAGTTTTCAATGCATTGCAAAACCAAACACACAAGGTGTGTTTCCCTTTGTCCACTAAGTCACCTCTTCATACTTCACTACATTATTTTTCCCTAAGTTCTTCCTTTAAAGTCTACCCAAAAATTTGAAAACAATTTGTGGCATGTACCACATTTGATTTTATAACCATGTGAAGTGAAGTGATTCCGGAATATATTTCATGGTTTCCCATAACAGATTTATTTTACACCTACACAGATTTTTCCCTTTCAACTTCCGTCAACTAGTACAGTGGCTGAATAAGCCAAAGATGAGGAATCAATGGTCTGTATACTGACACCTCTATTCTATCAAAAGCTCTACCCTACCATACTAATCCCTTTAACGTACCCTGCAGCAGAGTAAGTCACATTTCATTTAGTTACTTACTGCCCTGCAAATGCATTTGTTGGAAATAATATGTGGTGGTGGGTGAGGCCAGTGAGTAAGGTGGGAGTAAGTGCATGATTAGATGTCAACTTTGGCGTATGAGATACACTGTGACAAATGTGCCAATATATAACCCATTCCTTTCCCTGTAGTGCAGTTCATCATTTTCCCCCAATGTCTACTTATGGCAGACAGGATAATATCAGCATTTCGTACGTGAGATGTGTGACATAGTATCTTATATATTATTCATCTGCCTCTTTGGAGTCAGGGTAGAAATTGAAATGCATTTTTAAAAGAGCAGAGCTATTGGAATAAAAAATAGATAATTGTCAACTACAGTTGCCGCAGCTGCAGACAGTAGCAAATACCTGATGTGCTGGCTAGCAATGAGCGAGCTCCATTATGTTAGCACAACACACAGCTTGCCCTACATAGTGCAAAATGCTGTACTCATTAATGATAGGCAATTTATTTTTGCAGTCAAGGTATCTGTTTATAGTTACTCAAAAAGTCTTTAGAAGTCACAAACATTAAATCACAGTTTTTTTACTCCGGTGTTATTCTGCCTCAATACTTTTCTGTCACTCATTCAGGGCTTTTTATGCAAGGCATGTGTGGGTAAAACACATTTGGTCTTGTGACTCTCCTAATCATAATCACATCAAATTCCAGTGGCCTTAGGGAACCAGCACTGTACTGCTACACTCATTGAAAACAATTGTTTGCACAGAGTATCATTTACAATTCTTCTTTTTGTTTTTCTCAATATAGCTTCCCCTACAGGCAGGAGATAGCAGCCTGTCTGCAGCAGCAAAGGGCGGTCCACATACAACAAGAATACCGGTGGGTGATGGTACTGGAAGAGGAGAAGGATGAAATGGATGCCTCTCAGCTGGGCCCAAATGCAGTCGGTCCCCCTCAGCCTCCAACCACCGGCCATCCGATCGTCGGTGCCGCTGCCTGCTGACATCAGATGCTGCCTCCCTTCCCACGCTGCCAATAGCAGGCCATTGCTGCTGTGCATCCTGCAGTTGCTTGACATTATACAGAGCCATCTCACAGTGATGGAGCAGAGCCTGGACCAGCTCCGAACCCAAATTCAGAATGCACTCTTTTAGCCCTTTCTTAATTTTTTATTTTGTTCGGAGGGACCTGTTGTGCCTGGGCTAAGAGGATGGTAAGGGAGTTGGGACTAGGTTTCTTTTCATTTTTCAGACTTTGGGACATTGGGGGTTTAGGTTAGTTTGTTTGGAGAGAGTGGTGGGCATGTTTTGTGGGCGGAGAGCGTCTGTCTTCTAGGTTGGAAGTAAACCCACCCACCCAATTCTCAGAATATGATTGTTGAAAGACAAATGATACTGTATTGCAAAATTAGGTGGTGCATCTGCATTCTCCTTGGGCATGTCCATATCTCTTGGATGCCTGTCTGTACCGGTTTGGTTGGTAAGCAGGAGTTTTGAGCTCAGCTTCAACATTTTGTTCGTGCAGGAGACTAGAAGGGCTGCGGATTGTATAACAGAAACAATATTTTAGAGTGAAGGAGAAGGGCAGAAGGAAGGTAAGCTTCATGAGGAGTGTATCAAGAAGACTCAGAGGCAGAGCTAAACAAGCATTGGCATAGCCATACGTACCAATAGGCCTCGCCTTTCGGACCTTATAAGTGTTTAGCCATGCAGCAAATTATCTTAGGTGGTTTAATTAGAACTTATTTCCAAAATCAATCAATCAATCAATCAGGGTTTTGTGAAGCATGCTACTCACCCGAGAGGGTCTCAAGGTGCTGATGTGGGGTGGCTGGGTTACCTGTAGCTCCTTCTCCTCCGAAGAGCCAG